>NW_017160784.1:84608-109586 GCF_001652005.2 Ceratina calcarata
ACCCTGGGTTGGTCGGATTTTGTCAACATCAATAAAATGCCAATTAACCATACTTAACTCGTTAAATATCGAAGTTAGAAGAAAAATGCATAGAATCTTTCTTGTAGAAGACGTCAGTGCCTACAACTTCTGTATAACAAGCTTTTCGTCAGCGTCAATAATTAATTGGATATTTTCTTCTATACTTTTTAGCACTTAGCTATTTATCATTAGCATTGTTCTTCCGACATCTGATTTCTTTTTAATTATAGAAAATGCGTTTTTCTAAGGTACATAAACTTTTGGGATAGACTATATAGCCAATACATCCTTAAGTGCATTGGATAAGATATTGTTCCGACATCGATTGACATTCATTATCATCAGCGCTGTGTCTATCGACTCGCCTGGTACGCAACAGCATTAGAATTTAGATGGGTACATTAGCTGAATTTAGCGTTGTCTAGACCTCGGCGTACTAATGACTGTTTATTATACGCACGTGTTGGATTTTATCTCCCGCGAAATATTCAGACACGACTAAACGGTCCGTAGTTGCTAATCGAACAAAATGCATTCCTGTGTGCTCTCAAGAATACTCGATCATCCGCTAAGTAGCACCGATGCATTGTTAGTATTCCCGTTATGCTATGTTTGACATTCTGATTTCCTATTTCCAGGAGGGTTCCGGACAATGGGTCAGCCTCGACTCGGAACTCGAGATGAGAGGTACCGAAATTATCGGCACGAAAAAGCCAACCGGCCACTCGCTTCTCATAGACTGCCGTTTGGAGCTTCCGTTCGGTAAGTCAGCAGAAAAATTTTCCCGTTTTATTCGGTGTAGAGATCAGTTGGTGATACAGCATGTCTGTCAGAATATAAGCGTACGTATATTGTATCCGCAGATTGTTTATCTGTACCCATACCATATCATATATAGATAAATGAATGGAAAATGTGGAATAATTAACAAAATTAAAGATACACGTAAATAAGACTGTGAGCTTAATTAGCGAAAGAGTATACAAATATGTAGGCAGAGACTATCTCGTGCCTTTGAAATGGAAATATTTGAATCTGAATTACAAATATACTGCGCGGAACTTTTCATCGATTTTTAATAAACACGGAAAATTGTAGCATCGAGTACTTTTAGTTAGTCCTATAGTAATTCGTTCCAGTCTTAGTTTTAATTTGCTGTTTAATAAAATTGCGTGAGATAAACGGCTCATTTGATTAGAAGTTATCGAACGTTCGTTAATGAACATAAAAAAGAGGTATTGTTTTATAATTCGAAGCTAAAGACTATGGCCAACTTTTAGATCTTGTTGAGTCCAAATCAATTGCGTTTCTTAATTAAAGAGGAATTAGGCTGAGGTGTATTTTATAAAATAGTCAAGACCAGAATCAATCAATATTAATCAAAGTACTCGACAATGTGTTGCTCAAAACCAATGAAATATAAATTGTAGATTAGACCTACAGCTTTTCATCGTTAAATATCTCACATCGAAGATACACGTCAATAATAAATCCATTAATATTATTAGCATTGCTTGTATATTTTCTATTCATTTATCCGAATTCCCCACTCTGGAAGAAGACCTTACGAACCGTTAACATGGTGCACGCAATATGTACACGCGTTAACTGAGAACACGTGACGTAAAAGTACTTAAGTTGCTCTTTACTGTGCGAGATATCATCGAGCCTACAGCGATTGCCAAAAGTATCAACACTTTTGAGAACGTTCTTATCGTATCAGATAAAGAACTTAAGCCTGGATCTACACATATGTTAATATTTAAGACTTTCAGTTAAAGAAAAATGTAGATATCTATCTTGAGTTACATTTAAGATTTAAACAATAATAAATAATACAAATAATAATATTTAAATCGTAAAACTGATCAGTGCTAAACGATGTAATCGCTGAAAACGAGCAGTAAACGTTAAACGAGAAGAAGGAAAAGTTCGACAGAGGTTAAGCGAAGGGAAAAGGATGTAGTTTTCACCGAAGGAGGGCGAAGGCATGGGTGGGGTGTTGAAGCCTGTGAATGTATTGCAGCGGTAAATCAAAAGGGTCGAGAATGAAATTGCCTGGCAGTAACCAGGAGCACTCATGTAATCGAAGCGATAATGAAATGCCAGTGGATCGTGCCATTTTCCTCTGCTGATTGACATAGATCCACTTGAGAAAAAATGAAGACAAAATTGTCCCGCGCTGTACCGTTCTGCGTCCAATCGCATCGCCACCACCAACCACTACTCCGTGTTTTCGAGTGACTCGAACTTTTAATTGAGTACGTCTAGAAGCTTGTCGAGGCTTTGGCTTGGCGCCCTGTTTCCTATTCCTCTGCCGTCTGTTTCTCTATTTCCTCGCGCTATAACGTCCATCGCAAATGGATCACATGTGCTTGCCTACGTGCCCTCTTATGCACGTACGTACAGTAAGAGGCGAAGAAAGACACAAATCTTTTGAATCTGGAATTCAGATTACACCCTATATTGTAATTGTACACATAACTGGAACTAGATTGATTTCTTCTGAAATAATAGTTTATATATAAAATGTTTCGAATAAAAGTTGTATGATATCAAGGGCGACATACTAATTCGATTTAATAGATACTTCGTATATGAATATTTAGAAAACATCCTCCTAGGGAAGATTTGCACAATCAAAAAGAGATCGAAAATTGTTGTTCGAAGCTGTTCAGATTACATACATGGATATTCGTTATAGAGTAGACATGTATTTGCGTTCTTTTTTTATTTCTTCTGATTCTGAACCTGATTGTGTACAAATATTTTGATTGCAAATGTTTTCATGTTCATTTCTACGCTTCACAAGTGAGAACGAGAAAAAACAGTTTCAAGAAAAGCACGAACAAAAACGGGAGTCCGCGAGGATTCGTTCCCTTCGTTATAACTTTCTCAGATTCCCTTTGTTACAATGCAGTCGAAGTTTCATCCATTTCCTGCAATTAGTTCGTTGTTTTTCTACAAAATTAAAAAGTCGTTCAAGATTCTATTTCGTCGCGTTCGCATGTTTTCACCAGCGCACAAACGTGGTGGAAAGTCAGAAACAACTTTTCGGAACGATGTCCTGTAGTACTGAATTTACTGCTGTGCTAGGAAATTTCTAAAACCGCTCACAGAATTTCGGTGTATAAACGAAGTTAGCGGGTATTAACGTTCGAACGATGAAGTCGAGAGTCGTGAAAAGTTTTCTCCGCAGTTGGTAAGTCGTTCGTTCGCGAGGTTCTCTTTTAATTTTCCCGGCTTCTTGATCTCTCGGGACGATCGATATTAAAGCGCAATGACACAGATAAAGTAGTGTTTGACGTAAAAATGGACCCGTCGGTCCGATCGGTTCCTCAACCGTACTTAACAGCGTACAGCATGCATTATTTATGGGTGCCGACGAATAACTGCAGAAATATGTAAATCCATTGGTTAGGCTGGCCACTCGGTAGAAAGTGTAACCCTCGATTGATTTAGAGTTTAATAGATAAGCAGTAAGTACTTTTTCTACCAGAAGACTGTCGCCCGTGCGCAAATCACAAACAAGTTTAAAAAGTCGTCAGCGCCTCAATGTTCAAGCACGAACGGTGAAAGATAACGAACTTCTGATAAAGATTTTGCTACTCCATATTCCACTATTGCGAAATTTCTTTTGTGACACTGATTTGGTGTAGGACATCAATTATTCGTGCTAATTGGGAAACAAAACTATTCGGACAAGTAATTTTTTAGGTCTGAAAAGATAAAATTTCTGAGGCATGCGCAATCTAAAAATTAAATATTTTTAGGTAGTGTCACGTTGCGGATTTCTTCTAGTACAAACGTTTATAAAGTATCAATTCGTTTGTTATATTTCTTCTATTGTAATGATATTTAGTGAATGTTTAGTTTCGCCACGTATTGGGTTAGTACATGGGCTAACAGTTTTATGACTTTTGTGTAGGAAGGTTGCCAAAAAGAGGGTGACTTTTATCGAATTTTTTTATTCCCGAAGGACCGTTTCAGGGGTGGAGGGTTTTGTCCAGTTGGTTTTTTTCTTACAGAAGTAGCGTATTTTTATACCTTCTCGGCATATTATCGATCCATTACTATCGATCCCTCACTTTCTCTCGAAATAGGGTTAACGACACGTTACGATACAGCCATGGTTTTTTCACTCATGCAAAGTTCTACAAACGCAGATAATGAAAAAGATCTTCCAAAGCCTACTAAAACATTTTATTTTCAATACCTCTAATTCGTAGATCAGGGCAAAAAATGTGAAACATTTGGGCAATGACTACACTTAGAAAAGTCACACGATTATCCCAGCTTTTTAAATCTTTTTCGCATATCGATCAGTTTTCAATAATAAAGCTAATGAAAGATTTTCAGTTATTTTACATCGTTCCCGGAAAAGTTTCGAGCGCCCTCTAAACGCGACTATATTCATATTTCCGATATTTCGATGACGTGTTAAAAAAGTTGATCGCTAAACTTTGCCAACACGTTTTTTATAGTTGATAAATGCTAAAAATCGTACAATGAAAACCGATAATTCGTGACAGCCATTGAAATGTTTAAAAAAGTCTTTTCTCCCTGAAGAGCTCGGGCTGGGACTTCGTTTGGTTGGTTGGTAGGAGGCAGCTTTCTTAACGCAAAGGCACAAATTATTTTTCGCCACGCGATGCTCCACTTGACCGTGTTGCGAAACGAAGAAAACGAGGGCGTTTATAATAAACCTACCAGCAACGAAAGCTGACGTTTCACTGCGCGTACCGCTCCTTTCCCCTTTTTCTCCCCGTTTTCTCTTACCCTTTCCCTTCATCCGCATTCCACTCCACGCTCTTTTTTCCTCCATTTCCTCCTTCGTCTCTTGTTTTTCTCTGCCGCGTGTTCCTTCTGTTCTCCGATCCACGCCAACTAGTTTAATGGAATTCTACCGAATGCTGCTATACGTCCTGTTCTCTCACCCTTTCGTTCGTTCTTTCTTGTGTACTTTTTGCTGGTTGGCGTTCGCCAGTGCGCTGAAACACCACCGGTTCTTCGCTTTGAATATTAAGCTCGTCGTGAAGAATTCTAACAACCGAGAATACATAATTTAATTACCGACCTGTTTTATTTTTGTTCCATTCTTTCGTACTTTTCCTAATTGTCAAAAATCATTAATCGTGGAAGGAAGTTATATAAAATTAATGCCGCGGGATTCGATTGAGAAATTAGACTTCACCTTAATTGACTAGAAGAAATATTTTCAGATTTTGACAATTTATTTTTTGACAATTGTAAATAATTATTGATACAGAGTATAGCTTACAAAGAGATATGTGTATTATTAAAGAGAGAATATTTATTTAAACATTTTAAAAAGTAGGTTTTGTGCAATCGTGTTTTAAGTAAAATAAAATAACATAGTGATAACAATTAGATTTTTCTCACTTCAAATGTTCAGTTTATCTTTTCAATAAAGAATTCTGTAATCTCTGTAAAATATGTATAGCAGATAATTCTACACAATTTCAAAATGTTGGTGGAGTTTAATTTCGTGCACCAGAAAGAATGTCCACGTTTGCGTAGAATTGTTTTCCTGCGGTAAATCAAAAGAGAACGCGTTACCACGCGCTATAGTTTGTACCCAATTAACTTCCGGAAATAAAGTAAATTCTCCGGTACCCTCTTCTGGTTGGATTCGTGAATCCGTGTTAATTAAGCTTTTGGGAATCTGGCCAGGGACTTGAACGTAGTATTTATCACAGGGCAACAATTTCTTGCTATAGGTAGATATCACTAGGTACTATTACCACTACTAATACGAAATAAAATGCTTCCATTTATTGATAAAATTGTGTCATTTTAAGTTACGTAATTTTGTGTGTACAATTGAGAGAAAATTAACCACTTAGTATTTTAATCACTTTTAACATTGTCATTCGACAGTGAAATTTTTAAAACATTTTATACGCATTATTATACGTATAAAAAGTTTAACGAAGTCAGACTTTATTGTCCTGAAGCAATTTGAGTATAATTACCAAGCGGAGATCGTTTACGAGGACACTTGTTTCAGGCGCTTGGTCATTCTGTTTGTAATGTTGGAGAAATAGTCTATTCACTTGCGAAGTTCACGCAAACCTTTCCGGAATCGCGGGTGTTATTTGGAATCCCCACGACGCGACGCGACGAGGGGATAAGATCGTTTCTCACGAAACAACTAAGCGACTCGTCTCTCTCCCTTTTATCCTCTCGTTCGTTTCTGTTGTCTCATCCCTTGAATCTCCCAGTTGCTCGCGAACCGTTCCACAAGCGAGGAAGATCGAGTCGGCTGCATTTCTTCTCTTCCTGTGCGCTCTCACGGGAAGTCGAGGGGTGGAATAAGTATTGGAAAATAGATAGAGGATTGGTAGGCTGCGTGATACGATCAAGAGAGCCGAAACAATCTGTATATCGGGGAGAGTATCGACATGTTCGAGGTACGACAATGATAAAGTAAGATGACTATCGGTGACACGATGCAGAAGGCGTTTCGTATTAAACTGAACGTTTAATCGCGTCGAGGATAGGTTGCTGAGTGAAAAATTGCGAATACCTAAGGGAGATGCCTGAACGAATGTTATCAAGAAATGGTTCCTGACAGTTCTATAGCTCGCGTGATAAATTGTTACAATAAAAAAGGATGGCACTGAATTATTTGCTTATTCCTTTGTTAATAGGAGTGGGTTTCTTCATACTGCAAAGTGTTTCTATAATTTATTTTTGCGCATATATTATTATAGAAAATTTTGTTAATCACTCAATCTTTTCATGACATGATTATCAAATTTTAATAGTAACCATCGGTTTGGATGTGCTCGATTAATCGTTCGAAAAAAGTAACTAAGAGTAACAGTCACGAGAATATAGGTTGGCAAGTACATCTTGTCGTATATGTACATCGCGACGATACATGTAGACGGAAAATTTCTATACGCGATGTTGACCTCTTTCTACATTTTTCTCCGTAAACTATGCTATTGTCATGTATGCACGTTGGCTGATGTTCGATCAAAATAACGTGAACGATGGAGAGTGTTGGCAATAAATTGAAACTTTCATTGTTTCCCTATATCCTATATAACTTCCTCGATTTATTATTGAGTCTTGAATTCCGCTTTCGTGCACCAATGTGTAGTGTGCACGCGCGCATCGCATACATTATAAATTATGCAATATCGACGTGTCTCGCTATAACTTCCAACACACTAAGAGAAACCACGTAAAGTACAATAGCATTAATATCTTACGAGGGAAAGGAGGAATCGTTGTGATTTTCCACTCTCGTTAAATGAAATTAGATGAGATTCGACGTAAAAACGACGTGCAACGTGTCGTAAAAATAAATGAGAAATTGTTAATTCTCTTAATATTATTAAAAATGTACAATAATTATATACTTCAATTCTTTCCAAAATCTCAAAGCTTTTCAATAAGGTATATAATACGCAAGAATGAATATTATTTTATGTTAAATTTATTTCGTAATCATGCAATGCAAAGTATAAATTATCTATACAATGAAACACTTTTGGTAATCGCTTGTATGCAAAGAGTATCTCAAACTTTGAAGTGCTGGTGAAATTAGGGCATGATCGCGATTGGGATCATGCATACCGGTACAATCCTTTAGTCTTTAGTCTGACAATCAGTGTATCTGACCAATCAGGAATGTGCGAACAACGAACCAGATGGAAAGCCCTGCTAACGAGTGAAACGGCAATGCAGTTGCGAGCAGCCCGGCCCATGTGTGGCTCAGGTACCCTCGTCAAAGATCCTTGGTTCTTGATCGTAGGACTGTCCTGACTTCAGGATCGTCCTTCATCCCAGAGACCTATTCGTTTCGCTTTTAATATATACATATACATATCCTGTATCTTTTTGACCAATGCATCTGACTTTACACATAATCGTGGATCATTTCTCGTTGATCGGTCTCTCTTCACTCTTTGTCATAATTGTAAAACCAAATACGAGAACCAAAATAATATACCATCATCGTATTCCTATAATATAGTACACACCTGACGTATAGTAAATGTTACGTCAAAATCATGCATGATGGTTTTATCAAATGTTCTTTCCACCCTCTTAAAACTATACATATAAGTTCTACTTCAAACATTTTTCCGTATCTTCCATATTTTTCCAAATATTTACTTGTTAAGATTAAAATTAATCAGCGAATATATTACAGTTTTATTTCTCTTCCAATTTTCTCGTACTTTTTATTTCATCTTTTTACCGAACTTAAAATATCTTTTCATTCTTTTGTTGTATCGAAAACAAATAATATTATCTATACATGTATTAAATTGTACTATCATGTGCGGAATTCAAATATAAGCTGCAAGATATTTTAAATGAATTAAATAACCTGTTACCGTATAGTGAAAGCCTTCAATTGGTTTTATACTTATGATACGCAGAGTGATTGTTACAACTGTCATATGAATTTGTACATGTACGATTATATCGTGATTTCGCAGCCCACGTTATCTATTGTATGTTTCTGTACACGTTCCTCTTCGAGGCTGAAACTTTCGTCGACAGAAAGTTTCGAATCGAGTCACGATTGACGACGCGCGTGCACGATCTATGAGAAATTGGAAACCACGCTGTTTGTACGTAATTAGCGATACGTAAGCCCCTTATTGCTCGTCAGCCACTGCACTTCGGATTTCTACTAGTACTACTAATACTACAAATCTGATTTTACACCTCCTTTTTCTTTTCTTACCTTATAGTCTTTCTCTCTTCCTCTCGTATACCGTCAGAGATGAAGCGGTTCGCGCCACGATTGGTCGGTTCAACGGATATCGAAAATCGTTTTAGACATTGTCGGGTACGTCGAAGAAACTCATCATCGTTAATCTCTCAAGTTTCGCCACTGAAAGGAGGAAGGAAATCACGACTGAAATATTTCGTACAATCTGAGATGCACTTTAACCCTTTCGCGCCTAACACCGGCTGTAATGCACGGGTCCACGATGTACTCTGTTCGTACATTTGTAGTGTTCAAGGAGTACAAAATGATTTGTTCGAAAATAATTATTTTTTCTGAATGATCAACTGGTCAAGCCTCCAGTTTCTATGAAAAGGGAATCCACCTGTTTGTTGAAAGAGTGATAGAGAAAAGAGATGACTTCATAAAAAAATGTGATAAAATGTGAACAATAATGTGAATGAAATAATGTCTTATCTATTCTAATCAGGCAAGAACATTTGCACTCACTCAGTATATTAGCGGTGGTTTATGTAGAATTATAAATTGCTTACTTTAAAGAAGAGTCTTATTTCTTCCAAAAACATGTCAAAGCGGCACAGCGTTATTCAGACGTAAGACGTACATTAGAACGCCAAAGTGTCCACTTTTTTGGCGCACATAGGGCGCGGAGCAAAAGGATTAAAGTTTCGCTTTCGAAAGTATTTGTAATGGGAAAATAGTCAATGTGAGTTGAATTTGGGGACTTAAATATATCATGCAATATTTTCAATCTAGAAATTTGAGATATATTAAACTATTAAAATATTCATATAAAAATGCGAATATTCAAATATTTATGCATTGATTTTCTGTATTCAATAGTATAATAAATGATCATATAAAACGAAGATGAATTTTTATGATTTAATAATGGGAAAAAATGAGCTGGAGCTTGAAGTTGATTTAACGAGAAAAGAATTGCGGATTTAAAATTTAATCGCTCGTTCTCATTCTTAATACTTCTTCCCAACTCTTAAACGTATTTCTGGACTATTGGCATAAATGGTTCACTTCCTTTTACTTGATCTGCTTCGGTGGCAAAATTATTGAAACGATTGATTTAAATTCCATTCGTTGAAATGATACACTTTCGCTTCTTTCCTAACGTCGTTCTTTGTCCTCTACCACTTTCCATTTTTTTTTCCAACTTCGAATTCGTGTGTTTCACCGTTTCGTGCACATAGATATCCTTCTATTCCATTAACTTAATTGCAGAGAGTGGGCACCTTTGAATTCGTCGTATATGAGTGCAGATAGTCACGCCATTGAAACTCGTTCCTATCGCTCCTCGACCCGCTATATGTACTTTGATACGACTTATTAAACGACCCCAATTATGCCATCAGGCAGCGTGACCACGTTAGCTCTAACAGAAGGGTGGTAAAGTTTTTTACCGCGAAAATCACCAAGAGAGATCGACTATTTTGTACCCCCTTCACATCATTTTCCGCTTCTTTTTATAGTTTTTATTATATCGCGTAACAATGAACCGAACAATCGTCGCACCTGTTTGGAAAAAAGGCATTTCACATACTGTACACATTATTCGATTTATGTTTTCCTGTAATATCAATACTAATTTGTATGATTATCAAGAATCAGTTTTCGTAAAGAATTTCTATCAATGTATTAAATATATTGTTGAATATATTCTTTAGCATCCTATTATAATCATGTTTCGTATTGAAATTATAAGAAATTTGTACATTAAACATGACACATACATTTATAAAAGTTTTTAATAGTAAGTCTTTAAATATTTTCGTGAGTCACTGTGAGTATCAATCGACGTTTCTGCTTTCACACTTATTCTTTCATGATCTCTCTCTTTCTGTTCCCGTTTTCTATCTCTCACACCTCTCTTTCTCTGACTGTTTTTTCTTTTCATCCAATGTTGTCGCAACATTTTCTGCTTTGCAAAAAAAAAGAGCGGGAGGAATTCACGAAATGTTTTTTAAATTGAAATACTCTTTCGGAGTGGAACTACCCAATCTGTTAAAAAAATACCGTAACACAGGAATGTTGAAAATCACCTCCTGATTTGGTATTTCGTTCCTTTTGAACCCCCCTCTCTTTCTTCGTACGTTTTGGAAAGTTCGTTTTTAAAAGCACACACTATCATTGAATATAGCAACAACATCGAACTTTTCCCTTCACATCATTTTCCGCTTCTTTTTATAGTTTTTATTATATCGCGTAACAATGAACCGAACAATCGTCGCACCTGTTTGGAAAAAAGGCATTTCACATACTGTACACATTATTCGATTTATGTTTTCCTGTAATATCAATACTAATTTGTATGATTATCAAGAATCAGTTTTCGTAAAGAATTTCTATCAATGTATTAAATATATTGTTGAATATATTCTTTAGCATCCTATTATAATCATGTTTCGTATTGAAATTATAAGAAATTTGTACATTAAACATGACACATACATTTATAAAAGTTTTTAATAGTAAGTCTTTAAATATTTTCGTGAGTCACTGTGAGTATCAATCGACGTTTCTGCTTTCACACTTATTCTTTCATGATCTCTCTCTTTCTGTTCCCGTTTTCTATCTCTCACACCTCTCTTTCTCTGACTGTTTTTTCTTTTCATCCAATGTTGTCGCAACATTTTCTGCTTTGCAAAAAAAAAGAGCGGGAGGAATTCACGAAATGTTTTTTAAATTGAAATACTCTTTCGGAGTGGAACTACCCAATCTGTTAAAAAAATACCGTAACACAGGAATGTTGAAAATCACCTCCTGATTTGGTATTTCGTTCCTTTTGAACCCCCCTCTCTTTCTTCGTACGTTTTGGAAAGTTCGTTTTTAAAAGCACACACTATCATTGAATATAGCAACAACATCGAACTTTGCGTGCTTTTTTGGGAGACCAGCACCGTGTTATTAAGTGAAGCACGTAGTGAGAAAGAACTTCGTTTGATCTTCCTTTTAGGATTTTAGGAAGTATTTTTATACATTACATATATACATATAGTAAAGGTATAGTTAACGAGTTGCGACAAGATATAAGGAGGAGTTCCTTTAGTCTGACGTAGCAACATTAGATCTACAAAATTACATATACATTTATCGATTTACGCTCATATATAAAAGCAGGTTTTCTTTTCTTTCCAGTTGCTGTTTTTAGTTTCTGTATTTATCGAAACCGAGTTTACGATTGTTCACAGGATCAGCTACTGATTAATTGATCGTCTCGTACACAATAGTTCTACAGTTATAACGCTAAATGAGAACTATTCAATTGGTCGATATTAAGTTGAAGAGACAACTCCTTTATGTGTACTTAGAATTTTTTATTTAATAGCACACAATTCACTTTTCGGAGCACCAATTATCGTACGTGCACGCAGTGGCGCGGCGATAGCACAAGAGAGGTGAATATGGATTGATGAAAGAAAATAAATGAAAATGATAAAAATAAAAAGAAATCGTATTTGCGTGAAGTTCGTTATTAGGTGGATGCAAACGATAAGTCAGTTTCTAATAATAATGCCTCAACTATTTTCGTCAATTATTATTCATTTGTTTCACTTTATGTTTGTGTATGGAATAGTTGCATTTTGTGGTTCATCCACAAGTGTCTGCTTATCGGAATTCGAATTTCTTTAATTTTTTGCGCTCACCTAATGCACTACGTGCGACAATAAATGGTCTATTCAATGCAGAACATTCTTTTGAATAAGAGGGTACCTGCAGATGCATCGAGCTATGGCTGCGACACTGTAATCAGTTACCGATTGTCCGTAGACGTTTTCTGTCCTGTTACCTATAATTCTTTTCTATCGCTCGTATGTTTGCTATACAACTAAAAAGGACGAGTATTTAAATAGGAAAATTCTGTAAAATTCTATGAAAATTCCAACGACAATCAAACTACTCTAATTTATAGTTTTATAATCTAGCGTTATTTTAATATTGCCGGTAGAAATTATTATATTGTCTAACAGCAATATAATTTACAGTATCGTGATTGATTAAATTTAGTAATATCTAAATTGCACATTTTCTTCCTACTTTTATACTCATCACTGTATATCGCGATTATTACTATGTCCCAACACTACGATACGCGATTTATTACATGAGAACGAGGATCCCGCCAGCTGATCGACTTTTTGTCTACATGGTATTGAATACGATTAGTATGGCCAACCTTTTTTAGATTAGAAATTTTATTCACGCATGACGTAGCATCGTTAGTGTCTAATGATTCAGGAATACCTTTTAACAATCGAGGAGCACAAACGTTTAAACGAACATAGTTATTTTACTTCGTTACAAAGTACGTTATTCCTGTTAAGATCGTTCTATTCCTGAAGCTTCCTATGAAGCTATTTCCGTGGTCACATGTCATGAATACATATAGTATGTGTAACGATGAATATTTGAAGACTAGAAAGCAAAACTTTGGGGAATTATTGTACACGTTGCTTGAAAGAGGAAACTAAAGTTTTTATATTTATACATATCGTTGTATCCAGATCGACAAGTATAATTAATTAATGCGACCCATCGAGAAAGAGAGATGAATGACAGGTTTAACTTTAACTTTAAAATATGTATAAAGCACTTCGACTGCTTTTGCGATACGAAACCTTTAATTTACAAAATACTAATCTGAAGTTAAATCATTATGTCGGATATTAAAATTAACTTCACTTTAATATGCAAACAGAATTTTAATTAAAAAATTATTTAATATCGTAAGAGGATCTCAGCTTTTCCAGTTGTTAGGTGCCCTTTAAGAGTAATAATGGTTAATAAAGGTAGAAAGAATACTTAAACCGATAGGGAAGTACGATCAAAAGACTTGGAAAGAAAACTGAGATATAGGTGTTAGAAGAATCAAAGATTACGTACTAAAAATTTAATGAGTTACAATTTTTAATAAATTAAACGAAGAGTTCCAAAGATTTCGATCCTTGGCCTTAACTTGACATCAAGATCTTAATTAATGAAAAAGAGGTCAACAAGAATTTTTTGGGCAGTTTCCTAATATTTGTGTGCGACTTGAGCAAAGTCAGACATGCGTCTATAGATGCAGTAGAGGAATATTGCATGCCTCCGTAATTTTAGCATTATACAAGATTCGCGATAAGTTAATCGTGATTTAAAACTCTCCATTCTAACAAAATATTTTTATATCTTAAGGGGCTAGATTTTGCATTTGCGCGATATAGTAGAGTAGAGCGTCAATGTTATCCATCAAATTGGCTGAAAAATTGAATAGATATTGTAATTGTCATCCTTTTTTTCGACTGTTCTTTCGGAAAGCTGAATTCATTTGATAACATTTATGGAGAATTGAAATATAGTTGAAAAATTCAGGAAAGTGGATAGTGAAATCTGACAACCAACGTTCATTCATATTATTACGACCTTAGTATCACATGCCAGCAATCACACAAATGTCTGAAGAAATAGCTGCGGCTGGAATCTCTGGCTAACTTTTTTTTACTCTTCTCGCGTGGTGAATTCAACCGGAATGAAATTAAGTCCACGCTCCGCAGTACAACCTTTTTGTAAACGGTTTAAAAAGCTCTCACATGTTCATTGGCCTGTCTTCGTGGCCAACAAAGCCTCCTACTTCTTTACAGGGATTATACAAATTTTCCTGCTTGGGTGGCGAGGGTTTTTAGTTTCAAGCGGGCAGAAACACACTAATTACACGCTTCTTGACCGCATCGTGTCGATAACCGAACGGTTCTACCGGGATATACGAGATTAGAGCAGAAGTAAAAGTGTGATTAACGGAACGGAAACGATTTCTTGGGGATTTAAAGTTTTCCTTGGCCTTCGTATCTCGAGTCTTGGATACGGGTCGATCGTTTCTGTTCTTATAATTTGTTGCACGAAGATGTGCTGGATTTGAAAAAATTGTTTTATCAGTAAATTACAGTACGAAACTTGTGGAGATTTCTCAAGAATTGGTACAGCTTGGAACAATGATTCTCGATACGTTTTTGATTTTGTTTCTGCTATAAGGACAAGACTCGAAAAGAGTAATAAATTATTCCTCATTTTTTTAATGTTCGATGAACAACAACAAAGATCAGTTGTAGAAATCAATCCTACATGAATATTGCTTTTGCTGTTTAAAACGAAGTACAAAACAACATGCATTTTTAAATTAAGCAGCGAGATTGAAACGATTTGTTCCTATAGTTTCAGTATAATGATTGCTAGATTTTCTATGGAGAATTGCAAATTATTCGTCTGCATGTATATGAACGTAACCCAGATTTTAGCATAAATGATCGTTAGTTATCCTTGTATAATTTGTACGCACTTTACTGGCTGCATACAAAACTTATAATGACTGTCAAAAAGAGTAGTGCGTTTTATATTGCAAGTTCAATCAAAATGCAAATTTAGAAAGGATAAAATTCAAGAGACCCTTGTCGAGAATTTATTCGTGATGAAATACAAAGTAGCATCACATCTCGCTTCTCAAGATGACAGTTCTGTGTCGGAATTCGACGGTGCACACAGAGTGAATATTTACAAAGAAAGGTAGATAGGGAATCTCTTGAGGGTTGAGCGCGAGAGGAAAGGTAGTGTCTCGGGTTGAGACAGACTTTTCCCATTGTTTCCTCCTTACGAAATTTGTCAATATATCGACAACCAGCTGCTTCGTTCGCTGGACCATTACCAGTGCGCTGTACCGTGCACTTACGTGTGCATTTATATATTTCGACCGATCGATTTGCAACGCGACACGACGCGTCGCGCTGTATCTCGAAAAATCTCGTGTTGCGCCGCCACCGCCGCCGCGCGGAGCGTTCGTTCCTGTGAAAGTGCAAAATACTTTGATCCCCAGGCCTCGAGCACCGGAATGGCTGAAGTGCAGCCATAGTACGGTTTTTTTCTTTTTCTTTACTTTAAAGAGACGTTCCAGTGCCAGGGTGGAGGACCTCGATGCATTTAGGGCGGCGCAACGGTGGGACGACGAGAGAAGAGGTGGCGGGAGTAGGAGACGCGAAAAGGGGTTGGAGGCGGTGGGAAACCCTCGCCAACAGGGGCTGGGAGGTCTCAAAGAAAAGAACTACTCGCGCTGCCGAGACGCTCTCCTGCCAGGGCTTGACCCTTTTTTTAATTGCATCCAGACCAAAGTTAGAAACAGCGAACGGTATCTTTCGAGGCGAGGGAAAGAAAGAAGGATGGAGGCGAAGGGTAGAGAGAACAAACGAAAGACGAACGGGACACTAGTTCGCTGGAGGAAACGATGTGTACTAACGTTCATAAATAGTTAAATAGGATTTGGTCAACGTGCGCTTGATAAATTAAACTTACGATGGTCTTGTGATTTCAAGGAAACTGCTTCCCGGACATTATTAAAGATTTCTCTTCCATTCGTTCCATTAGTTAAATAGATCGTGATAGTTATACATAATAAGTATCATACAATGTACACATTTCAAAAGTGATTTCGGAAATAGATTCTTATAGTTATAAGTGATTTCTTTCGCATTTTGCAAAAGTTAATGATTATTTTATTAAAAGCTCGAGGCTGTCCGAACACTTCTGGACGATAGTATAAGTACACTACGGAACACAACCGCGAAATCCACTATGTGTATGTATTGCCTCACAGTTCTGGTGTTAGAAGGAAATAGTGGAATGCAAAATATGTAGGTCAGTGTCGCTCTCGAGAGCATCGGGTTCGTTTCCTCTTTTTTTCCTTCTCGCTCTTTTTCTTTTCCAATTCCAATCTCCCTTACCTCTGCCTACGCCGCCGCCGCGCCGCCTTATTTTTCTTCCGTCTCACCTTTCTGTTCCCGCCTCCAAATCCGACTTTAATGGGCTCGTGCCAAGCGTATTACATTTCTAATATTATTACCAGAGAGAGATTTTTGCGAAGAATCAGGGGATTAGAGAGCGCGACCCCTTACGACGGTCTCCTTCGTTCCTAGTTTGCGAAAGATCTTTTCGTGGTCCTCCTGTTTAATGTTCATTAACAGTTCGTTTGCTTAATCGCATTTAAGGGTAAGCCATGGCGATTATTTTGCCGGAATTAGAACGCATTAGCGTTGAACATAATCCCTGTGGCTAGTGTTAGGTAACCTTAAGGGTGTTTAGGTTCGTTTCGCTAATTCCTTTCACTATTTGGATATTCGTTTTCTGATTATGGTGTTGATGTCAAACGTTAATTGGAAACAGTGTTAACATGCATAAAATCAGCTTCAAATTTCTGCTTCTGTCGAATACTAATAGTGGACGTAGAATGCATTTCTTCGCAATAAAATGTGAAAATATTATGGAAAGAATCGAACAGTTTTAGACAAGTTCCTGCCTGATCGGAAATAAGATATTACTTAATACACGTTATCATTTAAATTTTATCATGAGATTTTTTTTATGGAAACTTTCCTGAATTCTATCGTTTTTTTGTGGAAACTGGAGACTCGACCAATTCGAAATTGATCCCTCAGATCAAATTCACTATTTTCGAAAAAAAAATGTTTTTTTTTTTTACTTTTTGGAGAGCACGCGCACAGTACATCTGTACGAACAGAACAGTTTTTGTAGGCTCTTCCGAAACTTATATAACAACACAGTGAAAGTGAATTTTCCTTCCTTCATATTGAAAAACTGTTTTTATGCACAAATCAACTTAAACAGTCGATGTTGAAAACTTATGAGGGAATTGTCTTCTGATAAGTTTGTTAAATATAAAATAAGATGATAATAATGCTAAAACGAACATCTATTCCAAATTACGATGAGATCTGACTCACTTTTAGAAATCAGGCACGAACTTTTGCACTGATCTAACATTTATTCAAGTGAAAAATATCTTTTATCAGTAATTAAGAACACCAATAATTGTAATACAATATCCCTTTTCAAGAGAGTATGCTTATACATATAAGTCAAAGCATAATCGTGATATTCAATCTTCCGTGTCTACATACATTTGTATGTACATAATGGAGTACATTTTTCACGATTTCATCATTATCTCGCATCTAGGTTTGCGGAACGCTAAGTTTCTTGAATGAGCGTTTTATCGATTTTGTAGAATGACATACGAGCTCCCCGAATGCCAACAATAAAAGTAATATTCGCGTGACTGGCACACATTTCATAGCGAAACACGTTATACGTATGTATGTACGCATGGGTATGTATATACGTACATACCGTGCGCGACATATTTCCAGTAGAAATTTTCTACGGAAAGGAGTCACCAAGTAAACTATTAATAATTGCGCACTAATCCATTAACAAGTTCTCGACTAGTAAATTCGTCGTATTAACATACTTCGGGTTTAATCCTATTCCCAGAATTTAAGATACAATTTCCATATATTTCCATTGCTAATTGTAGGATACATTATACTACAATCTCTAAATCTTCTTGACGCTGGGTTATTTTTGTCTTATTTTCTTGCCGTTAGTACAAACGAAATTTTAAATAATCTACTTGTTTCGATCTTCTTGGAATGTTAGATATCCCGTAATCGATATAAATAGCTCGCAATCGATAAGCTGCTGTCAGATCACGAGTGGAAAACTAGATAGACCGAATAAATCTTGCACATGCTACTTTCCTGACGCAGAGTCTGCCTACAAAAAAGGAGAAACGAATTGGGTCATCTACAAATGTAAACCAAATCGAAAGCATAGGAGTCTCGTTAGAACTTTTACGATACGAAAATCGGGTTGCACTATTCTAGCATAATTTAATGAAAATACTAATTCCGAGTGAAAAATTTAAGGTTTATTTACTATTCGTAATTGGTTAATTGTCATTACTTTGTGTGAGTACAAGCGTAATGTAATGTAATTAAGTGTTGAAATTGAGCTGAAATGTTTCACAGTTGTATTGTAGCCCATCAAGTAAAAGTATATTTTGCTATATAAATATCTAGAACATCTAGTAGACATAGAATACTGCTTCTATCTCAAAAAAGTTAAATTTACTCATCTATATATAAATTGCTTTTACGAAGGATTACAACTTTAACATTTAATGAATAGTGTACACACTAGGTAGTTTTAATTTCATTGGCTTCGTTATTTTATTTGACGTAAATAGATCATCTTGAAGTTTACAACTCCGACACGCATAAGACGAGGATGGAGGACGAACAAGGTGGGGTTAAATTTGATACGAAAGGGTTGGTTGCGTAGGTATAGATCACGAATCCCGTTACTCGGAGGACGGTGCATCAGTGCAAAAGGGTTTCCGCCAGTCAGGTCGGTTGCGTAATAAATCGTTCCTAAGCTCCTCAATCAGTGCGCCCGGCCACTACGTAAATCCAGTCGGCACACGCGCGTTTATGAGGGCGTATCTCTAAAGGACGCAACGCCAGCTATGCTTCATTCAACTGCGATATTAGTAAACCGCTGAAGTGAGCAAGACCGCAGTCAATTTACGCGGCTTAAAATGCCTGTGCAGCGGTCCGAATACGGATAAATTGAAAGACAATATAACGACGCGGCGCGATGTAGTAGACACTGATGAGCACGCACTTTTGAGATCTGACGATTACTAATTGCACAAAAAAAACTGAAGTTCTTCATAGTCAAGATTAAGAGTTGTCTACGGTAGATCATGGATCATAATCATTATATAAATTGCAATAAATCAACCGTATAGATACTCGAAATCAACATTTGTATAAATAATACATATGTCTCTAATTAACAATAAATAATGAAACAAAATATTATTTATGTTTCTGTGAGTAGACGTTTTCTTCAAAAACAATAAATGGTCATCTACTATCAATTCAAACCATAATTAAGGATGTATTGGCTATACAGTCAATCCCAAAAGTTTATGCATTTTAGNGAAAAAACAGTTTTTTGCAAATTACTCATTAACTATTGACGCTAGCGAAAAACTTTTATACAGAAATTGTAGATCTCGTCGTCCTCTACAAGAAAGGTCTTATACAATTTTCCCGTAGATTCAACGGTTTAGGAGTAATTAAGGAAAAATGAAATTTTTTGCCAAAAGTTCGCCGTTTTGACGCTGGGATGGTCGGATTTTGTCAACATCAACAAAATGCCAAATAATCATACGTAACTCGTTAAATATCAAAGTTAGAAGGAAAACAACTTTTATTTGAAGCATTTTTCGCAATTTTGAAAAAAATTTTCGTCAGCGTCAATACTTAATTGGATATTTCCTTCTATACTTTTTAACACGTAGCTAGTTATTATTAGCATTATTCTTCCGACGTCTGATTTCTTTTTAATTATAGGAAATGCGTTTTTCTAAGGTACATAAACTTTTGGGATTGACTTTATAGCCAATACATTCTTAATTACACTAATTTATACATATGTGGCACTATAAACTACGAAGCGTTATTAGACGATGATTAATACTGTTGAACGCAAAATTTGTGGTTTTTATAGCTAGCTCGCGAATAACTTTCAAGCAACGTGTACGCTCGACTCTTAATAGCGTGAGGAGGCGTGTGATGTACAAAAGAACCCGATGACACGGGTTTCCTTTTAAGACGCCGGCATATTACCGCACTCGGGGCGGTATTATCCTATAGAACACCCGGTTTTTCATACCTGATTGAGATCTCGTTAGAGAAACATAGCGTCGTACCCGCTTAATGATAGAGATAATAAATGAGAACGAAGAGAACCAATTGTAGGGTGGAACCTCCTGTATCCGTATTAATGAAATCGCTGAGGCCTGCTAAATACATCTGTTTTTTTTTTAACGTACGGTGTTTTTGCATTACCGGAATTACGGTTCAGCCAAAAAAATAACGGTTTTGCTTGGCTGATTAAGTATTAGCGAACGTGTATGCGATTACGTCGATCGTTCATCTAGGAAATTGGGCTAAACGTCAAACGCAACATAAGTAAACATCCGACGAGGTAATTACGTTCTAGGTAAATGTATATACATTATCTAATTAAATGTATAGTATTTTAGACTCGCGTTAAAAAAAGACGGACGTGTACAGTTGGCCTTAATGAAGAGCAATCACTTTTTCCTGCCGAACTTCATTTACTTAAGCCCAATAATAAGTTTTTCAATACATTATAATCGTCCTATCCTGAAACTTGGAGTCAGTAATGAACAAAGTAAAAATTTGCTTTAAACATTTATATTCTACAATAACTTCACAACAAAATATATTTATCTTATTATTTCATTAATATCGAATATTAAAAATCGTGTAATGAAGGTAAAAGTGTTTAATGAATTTGATATTGATAAATTATACGAACATGTCGGTTTTAGTAACAGAATTGTAAGACGATATATGTAGCTGTGTAATAACGATTTATCGTATACGGGAGGTTCTATTTTCACAAATGTCGACGGATTAGAAACGGTGTAGAAGCAATGCACGCGATTAACCATTTTCCCCAACCAATGTCTATCTTTCCGAAAGACCCCGAGAACACGGAGGCAGCCGATCTGCAGAGGAAACTGGAAAGGCTGAACAACATGATGGACCAGGAAGCACGAGCCGAACAGGCACGACGACAGATATTGTACAATATAGGACACTGTAAGTACTATAAAGCCAAGTCATTGATTCTAAGTAGCTGCAGTTTTATTTGAATATACTTTCTCTCTCTCTTTCTCTTTATCTGTCATTATGTTTGTCTCTCTCTGTCTCTCTCTGTTTCTTTTTCTCTTAGATAGGAGAAACGACTCTCTGAACTTCGCCTCTCAATTGTTATAATTTATAATTCGTTACGCGCCGTCATCTACGCTGGTATCATTTTCCTTTCGGCGTCGGGCATGGATTTACATTGAACAATTTATGTATGTGTACATGTATCCGTCGATGTTCTATATGTGCGTCGGACACGAGTGTCACGATTAAATTATTGTTATTATAACGATTCTCTGTTTGTTTCTGTGAATTATTGATGTGCACGCGGATAACGCTGGAATATTTATGATTTCGCGTTTATTGATTCATCCGTGTATGGCAAAATTTTTGTCTGCAATATAACCGTGATACAAATGGTGAGGTATTGTTTGTATCCGTATATGTTAACTATTTATTTGGACGCAAATTGTTTTCATAAATATTTAATCAGGAGCAAGTTTAATTTTAACCAAACGAGTCAATATTTAAATAGCTGTCTCTAACAAAATGTTATAATTTAACAATTTTTATTTAAATTTTTCTTCCTGATTCGTTAGAAGAAACTCCAAAGTTTATTATTTTTTTTTTCGCTCTGACTAAAATTCGCTTATACGTAGTATTTTCGCTTAACGCAGTAACAATGCTCAGACTACGTTGTCAGTTTTATTTATAAAAATTCAACTGCAGCGTCGCGCAGTCTTTCCTGTTTTCCATCTACGGTCACCGATCATACATGTAGGTAGTTATTGCTAGATGCAGTGCGATTGTGATTGCATTAGGCAGTACAAGTGGATACGTATTTCTGTGCAATCCGTACACGCGTGGTATTAACCACAGCTTCCTTCTTGTGGTTATCGTTCATCGGAGAGAATCGCCGGTAATTTACCCCTGAAAATGCAACCCCCTTTACGGAAAAATCTCTTGCTTAATGTAATGTTAATGATTGTCACATCCTTGGCATGATACAATTTTTCAAATCAGCCTTTTCCTCTTTCCCTCCTGTTTTGCATAGAGAAATCTACTGTAAATTTTATCTATTCTTAATCTTTTCTGGTTGATGAGGTTCATTTAGGAATCTCATTAGCGACGAAAATATTAAATAAAGAAATGGACAAGTCAACTATTTCCCGTTTTCCTGGTTTTGCACAGTTTTAATTACGGAATATATACAATATCGACCAATTTTGTATTTCGATGAAATACTTTCGAAATTATTGTGATCTGCGAGCTGCTATTAGAAACGAAACCGATTGTCACTTGCGATGATCTCTTATGTCCCGGCTACGCCGCATCACGGTTTATTTCTTCTCTGTGTCGAAAAAAGTACACATATAGAAAGAAAACTCATCGTGGTTCGTTTTCAATCTGTCTCGGAAGATCTCACGATTGAAACGATCTCGCAATTATTTAATAGAAATCTATCTCATTATTGTCGCACACACACTTATGATCATACAATTTGATTCTTTCTAGGAAAGCAATGTTTTGTCTGATGAGAAAGATGTTTGTAGGAAAATGTTGAAAACAGCACCATCAACGAACTTGCTTATTTATGTCGTGCCGTTTTTTCTCTCAACTGATACGACGCGCGATGCATCTGGCGTTTGTCTATGAAAAGTACTACCTGCCTAATAACAATGAATTAAATTACATTTTCAGCGGGTTACTCGGAAGACTCAGACTACACATCGGATCTGAATTATCCAGTAGGAGGACAGGGCGCAAACAGTTCAGCCTCGCAGTTTCGTACCGCCGCTAACCAATTGGCCACCCCTCAAAGATCCCTCGAGACCTCGAGAGAAAATAGCTACGAGAGGGACGATCATCAGGTATTTTGCAAATCGATACTTTCTATCCGTGTTTATTAATTATCGGGTTTAGAATTATCTCGTTTTATAATGTCCAGGTCTTCGATTCTTTATTCGTAGGACGAAATTTCATTACCTTTCTAACTATTGAATTACTCTCTATCCCTATCTTCAATATCGACCAAGGATCTTGTTATTTTTAAGAAACCTCATTAAAAGTATATTTTCTTTAGAGTCTTGAGGTATCAAATATTTGTGGGAAATTGAATAAACGTTTACCGTGGCAATTAAGACGCTCTCCTTCTATATTTTTTGTAGAAATGTTTGAAAAGTACGTAACAATTCCATTGCTTGGTTTGTGACGGGTAAACGAGCTGAGTAGAAAATATAAAAAATAATTCTCGTATAAGTGTGTGGGTGATAGAATATAATGCATTCGGGAATAGGATTTTGATTACAGTTGTTTTATTATTGTTATTAGTGTGTTTGTTATTATTATTACAGTTGTTTGAAAGAGAGGACTGCATGCTTATTTCTTTTATAGATTCCAGCTACAGTCGGAGGAAGGCTAGCCCCGAGTAATTATGGAGGCTACGGTGGATCAAGCCATAGTCCACGATACGACGAACCATACCCCGAAGAAGGTCCACCGCAAAGGTATTCTCAGTCTCAGCACGCTTCAGAATCTTCCGAGCCACTCTTCTACAATAGTAGACCAAGACACTATAAGGAATACAGGTATTATTTAACATTTACCGAGCCTTAAAACACAGCTATACACACTTCGATATAAAGTAATGTCGCGATACTAGCCAGAAATAACAATTTTTACAGAGATACTTCTTTTGTTATTATGCCTACAATTAGTAGTCTCCTTTTCTATCTACATCTTTTCCTTCTTTCTCTTTTACTTTGCTACAACAAAGGAAATTAATAAGTGATTAGTAGGTCGTGTTGTCAAAAATAGTTCACGTTTCATTTTTATAAACTTGTATTTTTCGTATCTTGACAGAATTTCGCTAATTTGCACGACTCTGATTTTGAATCGCGTGACACAAGAAGAAAAAAACGTTTTATTGTTTTCTTCTGCCTGATTTAGACGACGGAAGCACACGTGGGATTACGAGGACAGGTACGAAACGAGTACCCCAGCTCTGTCTCGTGAGATTTGCATCGCATATAACTTGCATTCTTCAGAGATACTTACAACTCGCGTTTCATCTAACGTGTTTCTTTTATTAGCGCGTCATCGTTAGCTCGGTCCCTGTGTACTCGAAACACCGTCGTGGTGGCTTTTACGAGAACATTTGCACACAACTAAATACACATCACTATAGTTCGTTACACGGTAGTATCGCATTTCTTCCAATTGCTTAGTCTCTCGCAATTGTTCATCGATCGCTCATATACTTCACAGATCACCAATTGTTTGAACGAGTTTCACGATGATTTCAAACACGATCTTATAGATTATAAGATCATAATTTCAAAAGTCATTTGCTCGGCGTTAAGGACTAACACCACTGTGGTCGGTCAAAGCAATCGATTTTTTTAATCCTTAACTTAAAATGTTTTTTGTACTCTTACAATTAGAAATAATATGCACATACTTGAGACTCGATATTGCATGTGAGAAATGAAAGGTCACATATAGTTTTGTCATTTATACGTACTACAGATTGTCATTTTTCTCGAAATAGAATTTTTTGAAATGGCTATACCTGTCTTCTTGAATCGATTAAATTTGAAATTTTTACAATACCTTTATTATAACATAATCTACTGC
>NW_017160784.1:109806-132310 GCF_001652005.2 Ceratina calcarata
GCCATTTTATAAGAAAAATGCATACTCTTAAAAACGGCTAGAGATTTTCGAAATTACATTGTTGTCCAATAATGCAATTCAAGAAATCACAGTTGTGTTACCCCTTAAAATTGGACAACGTTTATTTTGCGTTAAGTAAAATACAAAATAAGTATTTTATTTGAACAGTATATAGCTTAATTCAATACCGACTATCTTTATCATGTTCGAGTAATAATTAGAATTCGGAAATTGTTCCTTAGTAGAATTCAAAGACGCTAGAGAGGTATTCAAGTAAATTGAGATATAGTAGTTAATGGATTGAGTCCGAATGGAATGCACTGAGCATATCCACAGGTAGTTGCATGGTGCAGTTAGTGGCGCGAAGTTATTTCGATAGTCTGGGACGTGTCTTTTAACCAGGCGCGTAATGGTTCCGTGCGAACGTCGTCATTTAAAACAGTGGGGTCATTCCATCTCTGCTTCCATATTCGCCGTATCCGATTATTGCCATCGAATCCCTTTTCATCGCATCGCTCGTAATTTCAGCCAAGACGGTTGGTACAGCGAGGGTTACGACTATCACGGCACGAGGGTCGACGAGACGAGAATTTACAGCGATACGGAGTATTATCCAAGTACTACAACGAGCACTTCCAGGCGAAGAGGTAACATATAATACACATATATATGTATAACCGAACGTGACGTAGTTCGGTAATGGATACGATTCCAGTTTGCAGTGCATACATGTACAGAGTGTTCCGAACTCCGAACGAAACGGAATAATTACTAAATAATCTTTGCAATTTCATTATTTTTTATTTCGTTCAGTCCTAAATTTTTAGGAACAGTGTATATTTGTTGGACATGCTCTTAAAATTCACCACGGAATACTTCGTATATCTATACACAGTAAATGTATTTTTTTTACACAAAGTATTAAAAGAATGTTTATAATATAACTCTGTTTATTTCTATTCGTAATAGGCCCCCACAGAAGACCGTCTTTAGAAAGACAAATGACTTTGTACGATGATCATTCTTATTATACTGACGGATATAGCAGCGACGGACGAGTGGGTAAAATGAGCGCTACGTACCCGGAATGTCAAACAGACATCAGGTACAATGAGTATTATGATAGCACCACAGGATACGGTTATCAAGATGAGAGGTGGGTATTTTGGTATTCGTTTTATCTTAAATTTGTGTACAATAGAATATGCGGTAAAGCATATTAGAAGGAAGAGAATAAAGTCCTTTTCATTTTTCAATTTTTGTTGTCAGGTATGGTCAGGACGACGAAGACAGACAGTGGGACAGCGGAGGGAAATGGTATTTGGGGACTAGTACCTATTATGAAAACAAACGGAACAGAAAAACACTTCCACAGAGGCCTGCATCTAGTATCGGCATTCATCGGCCTGATTATAGACCAACAGTTACCAGACAACGCAGTTACGAATCGGAGGAACTCAATTACAGGTATATATTAATTCAAATGAATTTCCTTATTTTATATATGAGATGTGTCTAAAAGTAATGAGACTGGAAGAGCAAAAATTCACATGAAAGTCAGTCAAATTTGAGGTGTGTGGTAGTTGCGAATACTTTTCTTTTACCTAAAATATAAGCTTATTTTAAAGGACACATTCAAGAAGTTGTAATCGAACTACAAAACAATTGCAGAAGAAGAATTGAAGCACTGCCTTCAGCGATCTATAGCTTTTGAATGACGCTATTTTTAATACAATATGTATCTTTTAACTGACGATAAGCAAAAGTTTTTACTGAACTGGTCTCATTACTTTTTAGACTCAACTCGTTCAGAAATTGAGTTGCAGAAATTGAAATTGTTGGATACTTTTTTCAGTGGTCACAGCACTCGTCGTCGTAAGCCGCTTCAGCCTCAACGACCGCCGTCTCGTCAAGAAGGGACCGGTAAAAAACTACCTCCGACGCCGACGAAGCCGAGCAGTGTTATTATCAATCGTAAGCTTGCCTCCTTACCTGCCACACCGAGCAGGCAACTGCCAAAGACTAGAACTCCCTCCGAGGAGAGCTATTACAAGTCTGACTACAACGAGGACTATAATTACGCTTATCGCAGCCAGGATAACTTGCCTCAGGATACCTACATTGACAGTATATACAGCGAAGATACCGGCTACGAACAGATGCCTGGAAAAACTCAATTCGCCGAGGACGGTCAGTATGGTTCCAGTTATACAGCCCCTGTTGATGATCAGTATGGTCGTTCGTACCAGGAACCGGTTACACAGGATGCATACGATCAAACATATGCGCGAAACTCGTACAAGGATGAATACGAGAAGTCTTACGTACAACAGAATGCGCAGGTGTATCAGGATACGTATCAGGATACTACATATCCGGACGCGAGTCAGGCGAATGATCAATATACTGGTCAGCCGAATGATCAATATAGTAGTCAGCCGAACGATCAATATACTAGTCAACCGAACGATCAATATACTAGTCAACCGAATGATCAATATACTAGCCAGCCGAACGATCAATACAGGAAGACGAGTAGAGATATGATAATAGAAGACAATTACCAGGTAATGGGTTACGATCAGAATAACGTTCAATATCAGCAGGACGGAAAGAAGGTGCCAGCTTATCAGGATGATACGTATCAAGAGCAATACGACGGTTACAATGCCTCAGTACCGTCGAGCGTTTATGACCAAAATAACGTAACAAATACTTACAATCAGTATCAACGTGAGCAATACGATTCTCAGTACAATATAAATACGTCGACTGGTTACCAGAAGACTTATCCAGACACTTACAGCCAAGAAACGTATAACACGGAAGAGTACAGTCAGGATACGTACATTCAGGACTCGTACAATCAGGAAACGTACAAACAAGAAACCTATAATCAGGAAACGTACAAACAAGAAACCTATAATCCGGAAACGTACAAACAAGAAACTTATAATCAGGAAACGTATAACCAAGATACGTATAACCAAGAACCATACAATCAGGAACCATATAATCAAGAAAAATATAGTCAGGATAGTACATATAATCAGGATGCGTATAATCAGGATATTTATACGCAGGACACCTATAATCAGCAAGATACGTACAATCAGCTACCCATCACTTCGCAAAGTAGTTACGAAGACACGTATAGTAAACCGCAGAAGGACTATGTCGATTATGAACCACCGTACAGCAAGGAAGAACCTGTTACTTACAAGACCGATTATCAGGATCAATACCAAGAGTATCACGATGACTCTTATCACGATTCTTATCAGGGATCATTTGAAGAACGTTACAAGGAGAGTCCAGCTGCCAGCACGGAAAGAAGACCAAGCGAAGTTCCGGAATTGTCTGTGACAACTCCCAGAGGACAAACGAGAACGAACGGCTATCAATCCAGCGAATCGGATTATTATTTCACGTCTCAGGAGAGCCAAGATGTCTTGTCGACCACTGTATCGAGAAGAAAAAAGCTCGAGAAACGCGACGTCAGTCCACTGGTGCAACAAAATACAGATTCTTTGGAGTCAAGAGACGACGAGTTGAAGGAGTCCATTGATACTGCCGTAAGTTCGATCAGTAGCATCCCACAGAAGAAAGGAATCACCGAGTATCCCGTCGCTGATACCACAGTCGCTGCGTCTAATTTGATCGAGTCTACGCAAGGTACGGTGCAACCAACGACTACGATGATGAATCATGTGACACCAAACCACATTCCAACAAGTATGACAATTACGGCGATGGTTCACACTACGGCGAACGGAAAACGGTTGGTGAGAACCGAATCGTATCAGGAGGAAGACGAGATTCAGGACGAGGAATATCCGGAGATCATACCGAAGGAACCGCAGAGAAAGGATTCGCAGTTGTCACATCAGAGTCAACTTAGCCAGCATTCTTCTCAACATAGCCAACCCTCACAAAAACCGAAATTGACTAGAGGGGAATCGTACGCTTCGGATCATTTCCCTGAAGAATCATACAGCAGAAGGGGTTCGTATACGCAGACACTGGGAAGGGAGTCTTTCTCGTCGACTACGCAAGAGAGCTTCAAACCGCCTTTAACGAGAGCTGATTCGTATCAGAAGAGAGGTAGTTACGCTCAGAACTTCACTGCTCCTCAGCCGATTTCCAGGGCTGAGAGCTACCAACGAGGATACTTTAAGGACCAAGAGTCTATAGAGGAGCCGGAAGTTAGTCTAAGCAACGCGGTGAACGATGAATACAAAATCAGGGACGAGTCCCTCGAAAGGTAATTTGTAATTTACGTTAGAACGTACTAGATATCTTAACTTTCTCTCCCAGTGTCTATCAAATGAAAAAGTTCTTTTTACATTGTCGATATACTGCATATGTCGATATACTGTCTACTGCAGTCAGATAAATATTTGATCCATCATTTTTTGACCCTGATATTACATTGATTTTTATTCCTTTCGAAAATTTTCGTTTCTCTAAGTAACAAATTGAATTAAGATTACTATTGTATATATATAGAAAGGCTAAAATAATAATACGTAGCCTTGTTAAATTAATTCGAATTGTTTCTTTTCATAGATACGAGCGAGGCGATGAAGCGATGCTACGTGACTCTCGAGAAGACTCGTTGGTGGACACGTACAAAACTACACCGCCCATATCGCACACCGACAGTCCACGTGGTAATTATGTTGATCAAAAATTATATTAATATGCAATTTAATCCTTGTACATAACGAAATTAATGAATGTTCGTATTTGATTGCACTGTAGGGAGTATAACGAAGCAAGCCTCTTTGGAGGAAAGTGTTCAAATGGACACACCGCCAAGGAGTCCACCCGAACCACCGCCGGACCAAGAGCTTCTGGAGATGGTCGGTGTCGCACCAGTGCCTACGCAATTGAAAGAACGACCAGAAATGACATCGAGGCAACGATGGCATTGGGCATATAACCAAATTGTGATGCAGCTGCGGGTAAGTAACATTTTTAAATTAATAGCTCTATTTCTAGTAAAGATTATTAAACGCACATTTAATTCGGGATGTAGAATTTTAATTTCAATTTGAATCTTAAACGATTTGATGAATTTTGAAAGATTATTTAATNCCGCACAAGAAACCCACGGAGACCGCACGTTCCCCACCTATCTGGAATAGACATTAATTTGGTCGTGTGGGACGTTTTTATATTCACACGTTTGTCGCACATATTGTTTCATGTAGGAATCGTCTATTTTATGAGAAGCAAGTTACGACGATAAATGTGGTGGCCACGTATTCTGCGACCAGTTTTTCTTAGCAGCACGTTCGAGTTACGTACTGGTACTAAATAGTCTTCTCGTGATCTCACTAATAAAATATTTATGTTTTTGACAATATTTCATTCCTCTATCTGTTTCGTGCCTATCTATTCTTGATACAAACAATTTATGCATAAATTCATAAAGATTGTGCTCACGTATACAAATAGTCATACGTGTATACTAAAAATTGACGTTATCGAGTGTGAACAGCGAATAACGGAAAGGAGCTGAAACTAGAGATGCCGTTAAACTTGAAACAACTTCTGCAGTTGCGGCGAAAGACACTTACAGGCGTTCAAATATTCATGGTACATCTGCTCCGCTCTATTCCGTAGTCTGATCTATGTTCTATTGCTCTATGATGAGCTGCATTCGCATTTTACGGTACGATCCATCGTAGGACGTAACGGATCGTCTTTGAAACGATAGAGATTTGATTATATGTAAGCAAACACTTACAGATTTTCCAGTTTTAGATTTTATTTTTAAATCTATATAACGCGTTCCGAGTAATTTCCCATTTTAATAGTATTATTCTNTTAACATATTAACTTCAACATTGTTAAAATGTGATAATATTAAAGCACCATGACAATTTCAATTGAATTAAATTACAAGAATACATAGAAGCCAAGGAATCAAGATTTCGCTGAAATAAAAAAACCGGCGAATTAAGAATTTAGCGATACAAGCAAGGAACCAAGCTAATTCATAAATAATTCTGCTATGTTCTTCTGTGTCGAAATTTCTCTCTTTCCTGCTGCTCCGCCTTCTTGCTACAAAATTTTCTCCGCTTCTCAAGTCGACCAACATCTCGAAACGTTTATACATATTTTAGATGCATACATATTCATCTTCTGTAAATACTCCTCAAAGTTTCGTGAACTTACATCTATTTTCTCCATCTTAAACAGTGTCTGACGTAACTACTTATGTCCGTTTGGTTTATATGTAACGAATACAAAATGTAATCAATAGTGTCTGATTAGATTGATTAATTAATTGAATGTTTAATTTAGTGTTAAATTTAATCTTGTCACAATAGTCGGAGGGAAGAAGACTTCGACTCAGAATTAAACAATAGTCGGAGGGAAGAAGACTTCGACTCAGAATTTCCGCCTCTCATATCCTTAGAGGAAAGACATACATTTAGAGACACACTGTATACGGTCAAGAACATGAAAAAGAAGTTAAAAATTGTCGGTTTCAAGTGATTTTAACCTCACGGGTCGTAGAATAAAGAATGAGAAGCAAACATCCTCTCTCAGTGGATGGTCGGTCGAATTTTTTGAACGGTCCGCCGAAAATCCCAGAGGAAATTGTCGACACTTGAAATTCACCCGTCAAAAAACTTGCATACTTTAGTAATTCCTCCTTCCTCCCGTGTCATTTACGTCCTGCTCGGACTTTTAACTTTTATCCCAATGTTCATTGCCCTGCCGGTCGTTTCTGCGCGTACAGTCGTAGAGGGAAAAGTGATTCTCGTTTTCGCTGATACTCGTTTCATTGAGGGGAAGCGCATCGTGAGTACCAGGTTACTTTTAAAATAAACAAATCTTTTGTGTTTCATTCTTTTTGTGAATGTGTTTGTCAAGTGACAAAATTGACAATACGAATATTCTTGTTTATTCTATTATTATCATTTCTATTGGATGCAGTAGTTTGAAATCAAAGTGTAGGGTAGAACTGTTCTAATATACATATAATTGATTTGATTAACATAATTACTTTTGTAATTATTAAATATATTTTAGATTTATATTCTAGAGAAACCATTTTTTTATAGTACTATACTTTCAACACGTAAGACACTATTTGTTTAAATTCGTATATGTTAATGTGAACGTAACGTTCGTAATGGTCCCTTGCAATAACGATGCTACGTGACGTGATGCAACGAGGTGTAATCAGTTGCCCTTCCCTTTAAGTGTTCTTCGCTTCGGATGTTTAGAACAACACGTACGTAATTAATGCATCTTCAGTGGGCGGAGAATACATGATACATACATACAACGTGAGAGCACATGTTTTCTTAAGCGATAGTCCTGGCACCTTGCGACATCAGCCCCCCATCCTTGTCAAGCGATCGTGTAATCGATGTTGTTGTGTTTAACTTTGTTAAAGGATGGGAGCGTTAACCCGTTTCACTATTACAGTACGTCATTTGAGCTGTTCAGTGCACACATCGATTAACTCAACTTTTTGAAAAATCTTAAATTTATGTGTCAAAGCACTTGGTATAGTCATAACTTGTGATATGTGTATGACTATATTAAGTGCTTTGACACATAAATTTAAGATTTTTCAAAAAGTTGAGTTAATCGATGTGTGCACTAAACGGCTCATTTATCAGAAGTTCATGTTAAGGGCTACGGTAGTCATGTAGTCTGTGTTTGTTGCTACATTTTTGCTCTGTTTTAACGAGAAATTATGGGTTTACGCCATTCGATCTTACATTTTTATTTCTCAGAGAATCAAGACAATATTTATTTTAATATAATACTTTAAAATGCCATTTGGTTTATCTCGACCCGACTTCCGGTTCCGGAGATATCGCAGTATGAAGATAGACATAATTTTTTTCGACGCCGCTGTTGTCCTTCTCGCACGTTGACCGACTCACGGACTTGCACTAATCTCCACTGACCGGTCTAGACACCCAGCTGATATGTAACTAGGTCACCGAACGCCGCGCCTATAAAATTTGGGAGCCTGTACTTCCCGAACATATTGAGATATCGGGATGAATCAAAAACGGTCTTTTTCATCCTGACGTCTTGTTATGTGAGAATGAAAAGACGATTTCCGTAAATTGATATTTTGCAGATTTTCGCTATGATTATTATTAAAACAGAACAAGAAATGTGAAATGTTTACCGATTGAAGTTAGAAACGTCTAGCCCATGAAATAGTATTCAGTTAGATGGTATTAATATGTAGGTTGCAAACTTTGTATCAGAGGTGGTACGCACGTTTATTGACGACTGCAAAGAACGTTAGAGCGAGGGAAAGTTCTTAAAGTCAAGCGTAAAAGTCGATTGGCAACGTCGGGAGGTAACAAGGGAACGATCAATCTCGGATTAACTGATTCTTCGGCTAGCTCGAAACCTTCTCCGAGGTGCAGCTAATAGCCCGCAGTCTTGTTAACGTGTTCCTGATTGACTCAAGCTATTACCAAGACGTTGCGATAACAAATCGCTCGGATGTTAAAGAAAAATCTCTGTCTTCCACTAAGATCATTTGTCAAACTTGTTTTTTTATTGCTTTGCAAACCATAACGTCTTACCTTCGATTGATTAACTGTAGCATTTTTCACGATGGAATCTAAATTGTTTTAAATGCTCAAAATGGTAACAATTGAATATCTCTTGCAAGATTTTTTCCGCCTTAATTTTACGCTGAGAAGTTTTCTATTACTCACTAGAAATAAATCTCTTCGCCGCTTAGCCTAGAAGTAATTTCGTTCAAGAATCCCTTCTCGTATTTTTCCACGCGATATTTTTAACTGACACGCGAAAATACATGGAACAAGGTATTACCCTTGAATATCTTTAAACGAAGAAAAATGTCCGCACTTTTTACCTACGGAATAAACATAACCGTTTTGGACCGGGATCTCTTTCAATCTGCAGTCGTATTCCAACGATTTTGTATTTACAGAAGGAGATTGCCGGTGCAAAAGAAATTAAAGGCTAGCCTGGTTCCCTTTCAGGGAATGATCATATCTGTTGAACCAACTCGATTGCTTCTGGTCCAGATACCCGGAAACGTTCTTTCCTTTTATTCGTTCCGTCGGGCAAACGAGACAGGCGGCTAGCCTTTCTCTTAGTGCACTCACAACATTTCCTTTCCACCGATCTCTATCCAACTCTTTTTCGTCCAATCGTTTCCTACAACTCGATCGATTGGCCCGTTATCAGACCTCAGACGTTCCCGATTAGAGTATGTCGACTTAAATCCCGATTAAATTCAACGTGAACGAAATCGTGTCGTCCCGAACGTGGCCCGTTGCTTTTTCAACCGTATTCCGATCACGTTTGTACGAATCACTGTGGCCATCCGAAACGTAGAATTATTTGTAACATCCATGGATTTACGGTAATTTTTATTTAACTGTGTTGATAAAATTGATTTATATGTCTTGCAAGTGAAAAATGGTGGTCTTTAAGATAAGTTATATTTGAACAGAAAAATAAATCTTTTAGAAATTCTATATATAATATATAATTCTACCTATAGAATTTAAATACATACATTAATTCTATTATATTTTATAGCGTAGCATGCATAACGATGTTCATTGGAGGGACTCATATTTTTTGTAAAATGTTTCATAATGTTTTAGTACTAATTTCAATTTATCTAGAGGTACGCACGTACACATACATATCTTGCCATAAGTCTCCATTTTTACTGTGAAAATTTCGTTGCTTCCCTTCCTTCGTTTTATTCCTCTCGGTCGCGCATGTCGGTGTTTCTGGAGACATTTTTGTTGTCGTAGAACCAGAGAGAACTCATATTTATTCATGAGCACCGATGGTATAATTAAAACGACCTCTCTCTCTCTCTCTCTCTCTCTCTCTCTCTCTCTCTCTCTCTCTCTCCCTCCCTCTCCCTCTCTCTCTCTCTCTACCTCTCTCTCTCTACCTCGCTCGTCCGTATTTACAAGCAAGTTTATATTTAGCTTACCATGCTATGTTTAAATGTGGTTAATTTGGAACGATAACACATAACACACACTCTCAGTCCAAATTTTGATATTGATTCGATCTTTTATTTTATCTTAGAGTTTGGGATCTTTAAAGTAAAGTTGGCAAAATTGATTTTTTGTCAATCAAATCAATTGACAAATATTCACATTTAATCTAGTTATGTTTAAGAAATATATAAAATAGGGTTGCTTACCTGAAATTATCACTTAATTTTTATCATTATTATTAGTCATGACGATTTAACCAGAATTTGACTACATTTACCACAAAAGAAGGCTTAAGCAGGAAAAACTATAAATGTAATGTACTACGAGTTTAATACATAATATACATACATATGTGTAAGCTGTATGAGAGAAATGTATGTATAAATGTATGTAAATCGATTCGTGGAATTGGGTTTCATTAAATTTTAGCTGTAATTTGGATTAACCATCGTAAGTACCTTTAGTACGTACGATAGAGAGAAAATTAAATTTCGTCCAATTTTTTATATTATGGAGGACAGCCGGCCGAGCGAGTTGAAAATTTAAATTGCTTAATTATTACTATGTACTGATCCTTTCGGAATTATTAATCTGCGCGCTGCCGAGTTACAGTTGGTCCTGACGCTTGATTAATTGAATGTGCTCTGTACTTCCATGCGAAATGTCCTTCCAAAAGGATACACTCGCCAATCTGAATTCGCATTTGTTTTATTGCCATTGTAATTTTATGCCATTACCAATATCGACGATACATTTAAATACATAATAAACAGCGTAAAAAATCATATGAAATTAAATAAATTAAAATTTCACAACTGTTCGCATATATAACACATTGAAGAAATTGATTATAATCGAGAACTTATCTAATCATTGTTTGCCTTTTGTTACAGGTGAGTACATTTATTTCTGTTTAATCGCAACCGCATCGATCGAATACACTGCGCGAAATCGACGGTCGCAGGTGAGTCTCTTATCTTGTTAACGATGCTTTGCCCTTAATTATGACAGGGTTGGTGTATATCAGGTTCTATATTACGATCTTAAGTGTGTAAACGATGTACATTATGCGACAGTATCGGTTGTAAACCGGTACTTTACTCGTCGTTGAAAACGTTGGCATGAGGTCTCAAAATCTCATGAGTGTCAAACCGGACCTTACTAATACAATGAAGATTTCTGAATCAGAAATTCATGAGCAAAGCTTCACTTTCCATACATTTCCGTGAAATCGTGCTTATTTATAAATCAATTTAACCTTTTGTTGTTCAAATTAGGCTTAGAACTACATTCGTAGTATTATAGCAAAGTAGTACATTACTTTAATTATTATAGGGAGTCTCACGAAACATTGGACAGTCCTCTATTTCCTAAGTTATGGGAGATAGACAAAAGTTTTTATACGGAACTTGTAAGTTTCAAGGGGCCACACCTTTTAATAGAAACTAATTCTCTTTTACGTTATTATTCAATGAGATACAATAGTAAAGTTCGTTTCTTCAAATGAGATTATACACTTTTTTTTGCATCATTTGATAGAGCTTTTCAAGACAATTTCATTTACCTTTTATTAGTGTCCATTTTAATTAGATTCTCAGATATTGAACTCTAAAATTTACTCATTTTTGGGGAATGGAAATGGGAAGCGTAGCAGAAAATCCTATTGTGGTTAAATCATTTGAAATGGACACTCAAGGCCTCCAGTGTTTCGTGGTATACCGTAGAAATATACATTTCGTATAGATTGAATAAAATTAACTTGAATATAAAATTTAGTTCGATATAGAATTGCAAAAGGTTAAACTTTATTGTTATTAATAATACTTCAGTAGGAAGTAATGCAAGTGTTTTTACTATAAGAATTTTTATAACTTTTACATTACTAGCATTTTAAGGCTACTGTGTTAAAGTGTAAACGAAAGACATATTCGTTTCCGTAAGTATCAGATATCATTTATTCGATGGATGTATCGATATATGATAAACGTAGATTGGGGTTGACAGCGGCGACAAGATGATTAAACGTGCGCAAGTTGCGCGCAATAAACTCCAGATCGACAGTGTCTTCCCTGCTTCATAAAACTTGAAATATATGGACGGTTGATCCTGATCCGGAATTATCAAAATTTTTTGAAAGATTCCTTATGTCCATCCCTGCCGCGAAATACGAACTCCACTTGGAATATATCCGTCCATTTCTATCCGCCGCTAAATGTCATGCAAATGACTATTTTTATATTATCGAACAAAGGTTCGTTTAGATAAATTTGGTCCGTTACATCTAGCGAATAACTTATTCAAAGTTCTTTTTCTACTCACAGCTCTCCAATTGCATTATCTATTATTATGCCAGAAACACATTACAATTTGAATTTGGAAATTCAAATTACAAGAGCACCAGAATTGAAATGAATTATGCAATTTTATTAAATCCTAAGATTCAAATAAATATATCCTTTATTTTTAATATGTTCTATAGTTCTAATTGAAGTTGACTTCTAGTATATGGCTCTTAAAATCAATTTTTTTATATAAGGCTTCTTATCGATTGATTTTCTTTAATAACACCATTTTCTTCTATTTTAATAATCAAACTTAAAATCAAGTTAAACATGCATAATATTGTCATGATCATCGTATTTAAAATGAATGTCACAATTTCACATACTCTCTACGTAATCAAAGAAATATTTCATCTATCTCACGTGTGATGCATGTAAGTCCATTAAATAGAACATTTTCGTTAACGATGACGCCATTAGCAGATTGTAATATTCGCTCGGCTAGTCGAGTGGATATTGCCTACTCCTTCGACAACCGATAATTCCCGAAACTGTAGAGTACCACCGGACTATTGACACGATTTACATTTTACGTGGCAACTCTGCGGTATTCGCCACCTCGTCTCATCTAAATCGGCGTTAAATCCGGGAACATATGGTCTCGGTTTGCCTCGTTACGTATACCAAATGCGTATTTGCCTTATCGCGGATATCGTCGGTTATTTTCCACCGCTGATTAATTAAATACCTTCTAAAAAAATAGTTCGATTTTGTTCCTACGCTCATTACACTTAAAGATTTTTAATTAATGTCACCTAATGATACAATATTGTTCGAAATATAATTAAAATATGTCTCAAATTATGTGGTTAAATTCTACGAAATCGTAACCACTGTTCCTTTTACTATAAATCATACAGCGTTCCAAATATGAAACTGTGTATGGCTCAGAACGAAGTACTATTTTAAGGATGTATGGGCTATACAGTCAATCCCAAAAGTTTATGTGCCTTAGAAAAACGCATTTCCTATAATTAAGAAGAAATCAGACGTCGGAAGAATAATGCTAATAATAAATAGCTGCGTGCTGAAAAGTATAGAAGGAAATATTCAATGAAGTATTGACGTTGACGAAAAATTTATTTTTTCAAAATTGCGAAAAATGCTTCAAATAAAAGTTGTTTTCGTTCTAATTTCGATATTTAACGAGTTACGTATGACTATTTGGCATTTTATTGATGTTGACAAAATCCGACCATCCCAGCGTCGAAATGGCGAACTTTTGGCAAAAAATTTCATTTTTCCTTAATTAGTCCTAAATCATTGGATCCACAGAAAAATTGTATATAACCTTTCTTGTAGAGAACGACGAGATCTACAATTTCTGTATAAAAGTTTTTCGCTAACATTAATATTTAACGAGTTATTGACGAAAAACGAAAAAACAGTTTTTTGCAAATTACTCGTAAACTATTGACGCTAGCGAAAAGTTTTTGTACACAACTTGTAGATCTCGTCGTCCTCTACAAGAAAGGTCATATGTAATTTTTCCTTATGTCCAACGGTTTGGGAGTTATTGGCTAAAAACGAAAATTTGAAAGAAATTGAAGGGGTACCCCTTGGAAAAATCTCGGAAAAATTTTTTGTTGTTGTTTATTATTAGCATTGATCTTCCGACGTCTGATTTCTTATTAAAAAATGCATTTCTAAAGTGCATACATTTTTGGGATTGACTGTATAGCCAATACATCCTTAATATTCTCTATCATTTTATTTTCATGTTATAGTTTAGTATAATGGGTGGTATACATACATTTAAAAAATAATGCAGTTGTTGAATGCACCATTGCATTTCAAAGAACATAGTTTTACGAATGTAGAATTCTTTAAATCGCTTATCTTTCTCTTCTTATTATTTTCCCGGAATTCCACTGATAATAGAATTATAACCTGAAACAATTTCGTGGACCATTCTATGTACCTCACTAAAGGAGATATTACCTTTTTTAGATAAACCATTTCTTATTTCCAAGCACAAAGTATAGTATTTCGTAATAGAATACGCCCTAAAATTAAGTTTGCTTAATTTAATTATTAACGTATAAGGAATTTATAAAAGGCTAGGGTGCGAAATCTAAATCTGTGCGAAGGGAAAAGGCTTCACGCTTCAGATGTGTTTTTAATCAATTTTTAGTAAAAACTAGGCGCTTCACCGTACTTTCGGTTCCATGTCGTTCTATAAGGTGCCCTGATTCATTTCACTATAATTACTCTGTAAAATAGAGAGGGTATCGGATGAAACGAGGCCAAACGATGCACTGTGTTCACGTAAAACCATGAATTATCTATCCCATAGAAAAAAAAGTTTTAATAATGAAAGCTACTTTGCAAAATATTATTTGCTCGTGTTATTTTACCAGCGTGCATGCATTTTATAGTTCGCGACACTAAAGTTTGCTAACATACTCATCCCAGAGTTACTCTCGAGTACTAGTAATATGGATTTAATTGATTTATCTCTCAAATTTATTTAGTCTGCTCACCACGCAATATCGCTTTGTTAATGAGTATTCTCGTAATTCGGTGAAAATTATTATCATGGACGAGTATGATAGTTCATTTGGAACTCCAAAAACAGAGGGTAACTTCCATAATGAGAATTTGTCAATTCCTCCTTTTCTAAATAACGAATAGGTTCCTCGTAATTGTTCATTCTGACCAATAAAACTGCCAATATTCTATACATTAAAGGAGGATTAGTTAGAACTTTTGTAAACACTGTTTACATACATGCTTAACAAATATATACTTTCCTCTGTTACCTAGTCAATCAACTTTTAATTAAAATAGCCAATAACAAGAATTTTAGAGCAGTAACGCAGCTGTTTTTAGTAATTTCTTCGTGCAAGTAATTTGTGTGAGCATCCAAAGCGGTTTGTTAATAGTATAATGAATGTCCGTAACATTTCCATCCTAATTCCAAATGCGGTACACATTCGAAACGTTTCCATTACCATTTTCCTTCCATTAGGCGAGGAATATCCAATTTGCAACAGAACTCGAAACGATGTTCATGAGTTTAAACGGAACGCTTTCTGAGGCCATTGCGTTCCTTAGAAGCGTGTCCCTTGCTCAATTTCGAAATTGCCGACTGGAGAACGTTTACGGAGACTTAATAGAAAGTAATTTAAGGGTCGATTGCGGGGTCGGGGAAGACTTAATGGTTTGGGGTTAAAAGAAAATCGACCCGTAGGGGATACAACGGTTAAGGGAATTAGAGTCGTGCAGGAGTGAAAGGACAGGATATGAGTTCAGGTAGTATAGTATCACAGATTACGGTAAAGATGCAATGAAGATTGATGGTTTTGCGTAGTTTTCATGTCGATAAACGCCTGCGATCATGTTTTTTCGGGAAATTTAGAACTCATGTTATAAGATTAAGTAACAATTGTACTCCTCTTATACTGGGATTTTGGTTGTACAGCTTGGGATAATGATTCTCCTTTGAGCATGTTAGTTTCCTCTAGGGGGACAAGGCACCAAGATATTAATCTATGCCTCATTCTTTCAGTACTCAATCTGGCATTGATGCAACTGAAATCTGAAACATACTTCTTTACATTTTTCTTAAAAATACTTTATTGGTATTTTAAATTAACACATTTTATTTCGGATTAGCATATCACTTTCACGAGTTTAAAATGAAATAGTTCTCTTTACGCCGATAATTTAAAAATCCAACTCTCTTTTTCTCTCTCTGTTCCCTTGACTGGCACTTCTGCCGTACGATATGCTAGGTGTGATCATTTTTTATCTGACGCGACGTTATCGAGGACACATGAAATATCAAACGGCACGAACCGGGTAACATGCCGGAGATGAATACTCTCGATGCGGAACGGTTGAGCTCTCTTGGGGCTGTGAAAGAAGGTTCTTCGATAGCTGGGACCAAGTTTCATAGAAGTTTCACGCTAAAACAGAAGCTCTTCTTGGATACGAATCCCTTCTTTCTATCGACATGGAGCCTCGCATATACCTCTCGTGTACGTAAGATCGTTTCTGAAGGCATTGAACGTAAAGTTTCAAATTTGGAACTGTGAAGTTTTATCTTGGATGGCACGAGGAAAAGAAAATCTAGCGAATCAGTGTAAAGTAAAAATTGGAGAAGTAATACTGAACATTTTCTACAGTTTCATTGTAGAATGTATGAGGTATTGCATAACAAAAAGTGAATTTTGCTTTCTCCTGCGTGAATCTAAAAATGCCAAAATCTATGCGCTCCTTAAGAGCAGTGCATTGCAGTGGAATAGACCCGTGCTTTATCATCCACTCTCGAGACCTATGTATAACCACGCTATACCATCAATTGAGGTTTTCACTTGGGAGATCCTTAGTGTTTACTCGATGCTGAGAGAAAGGAATTTCCTACGTTGCTCGGGATTAATGTAAATACTTGAGGCTGGTGAAGCTAAAAACCAGGCCACTAAAGAGTACTTGTGGACGCAATAAAGTATAATATTTTAGAATCGTTTCTCTCCCAAATTATGTATTTTAGTCCAAATCTAATTAAATGCGTTCACAGATCTGCCTATGAATTTAATACATTTTTCAAGCGTTTCTTTCACTATAAAATTCGAAGTTTATAAATAATTATGATGAATTAGCTAGTCGTCCTGTATTAAGATTAGAATTACTCTGTTCTCGGTGGTAACGTTTTTGTTTACGTTTTTGTCATGGATTATAGAGTAAACCAAAAATTGAGAACGAACGAAAAAATTCATCGGGCGGTCGTAATTGGCATTGGAACACTCGTTTCAGGATTCCATCGCGTCTCGACGCTTGCCGCAACTCGGATTATCGTGATTTCCCAAATTGACAGCCAAAACGGGGTCGCTTGAATGGAATGACATCAATTCCGACGAAATCAAGCAAACCGCAGAGATCGCGCAGCCGGCCCCGGGGCGATCATTATTCATTAGGTTAATTCGTTTTTCCAGTCCCTTAATCCAATACGCCGTTTTCGATGGCCGAGGAGGTGTAAATATCCGGTGCATCGCGCGGTTTCGTGGGTCACCATGACGGGGCTTTACAGATTTCGAGAGGGGAGGATTCGCAGAACGGCACGAGACCGAGAATCGAAATGATCGACACGATAACTAAACGAGGTCCGGTTGATTAGCGGTGAATCGTGGTCGGGATTACGTCCGGAGGCGTTTGCGAAACGAACGATTTATTATCGAACAATTCACGTTAACGAGGATCCTTGTATACTGTGAAATCAATCTAAAAGTTTGATATATCCATATCATTGCTAAATTACAGACGATGCAGTGTCTATAAAATAGGATCTCATTTAATTCTATTATAAATTGAATTATATATACGTTCAGTTTATATGAAAATTTATGACCGTTTAACTTTTTGAGCCACAGTGGAACTCTGAAATCTTTTCTTTTTTAAAGTACTTTTTGTATTATTTTGGGTATTAAAATCTGGATTAATTTTGTTCTGGCGAATTTTATCTCATCAATACCTTTGCTAATACTAATTGTAAGATACATTTTATTTTAATGGAATATTTATAAAATTCTTTAATCTATAAATTCTAACATCTAATATCAGAATATTAAAATTAAAACTAACATAAACCCGGAAACTCCTGTATTATGAATTTTATCCAAGTAAACTAACGTGAAAAATATTCAATCTACCATCTTGAATTTTGAAATCCTTTTGCCAGATTCGTACATAGCGAGCTCAGTAACCCATTGTATAGTGTTTATATTTTATGAACGTGCCTCTAAAAATACATATATGATGCAAATGGTTAATGGAAAAGTTGAAAAATATATTTTTATTCCATAATTAACGTAGTTAACCATATCATTCTTAATTTCAGATAAATTAAAGTATTTATTTAATTTGATGTGTATCAATATCTGGTTTTGTGTCGCACTGCATTATACATACAACAGCATTTATTCCGCGTGTCTTCAGTGTAAATATTATGCATCTGGCACTCGTCCAGATTTCATAAATATTATAATCGTTCGGGGATCCGTGTCGCGTTCAATTTACATTGCGTTTAATCGGTCCGGTGAAGCGTCGCGTACGTGGGCACGTGTAACTTTGTGAATAGAATAAACGAACAAAGGTGAGCGAATCAAACGAAGGTGAAAGAGCAAGCGAAATGGGTCATAGAAATTTGCCTACGGGTCGTTGTTGTTCACTGGCTATACGAGCTGTCTTTGTGCATAGACTCGACTAGCTCGTTACGGGGTTCTACCTGCATAACTAATCTCTCACGGCGCTCGGAGATACGCATTTAATGTTTAATGCCTCCGTTCGCGAACAAAGTATGTGATTATTTGAGAAACATATTCAAAACTGTGGTTTCCAGGTTTGTACATTTGTTCGAACAACAGTGAATTAATATTAATCATAGAAATTTAGATAAATATTGGTTCGTCCTATAATGCATGTTTTAGAAGAAGAAACTAGTTTTATAACAAATCTTTTGAAATTAGTTTCATTATTGATTTGAATATTTCGAGATACCATGTTACAGAAATAACAATAACATACTCATGACAAAATATATTAATCATACATATGTACAGTCTAGTACAATACAGGTACGCGTACAAAAGTCACTATTTTAAATTTAGCTGAAGAATATAATTTAAAAAAGAACACTTTATAAATACACGAGGCGTTTAATTATTTTCTTTCAATCGATTTTCAGACGGCTAGGAATGTTTTATCACTGGCGTCTCGATTTTCGATTACGTTTGTCGGGACTACGGTTCTCTTCAACGGGAAACAGCGCAGCATCTCTTTGTTTTTCATCGAAAAAAGTTCGGGTTGACAATTCACCACCGGATGGGCAGATGCTCCTTTTTTCCCTGCCCGAGTCTCGACGATTCCGCGTTTCTCCTCCTTTTCTTCTCTTCCTCTTTCGTTCTCTATTTTCCATTTTTAGTTTTTTTCGACCTGAAGTTCATTCCGTGGGCGTTTTCGTGGCTCGAAACGCACAGGTATAGCAGTCAGTGAATCGGTCTCCGTCGCCCCGGGTGATTTTCGCGAACGGATGATAGCAACCGTCGCGTCGCGTCGAGGAATCGAGCGAAGGGAAGGAAGTCAGTCGAGTTGACTCGAAAATCGTGACAGCGACAACGACAACCGCCGGTCGCTTTCTCGTTCGTTCTTGCGATTCGGATTCGTGCAATGTAAATGCTCACGCGGGACCCAATTTGAATTCCAGTGATAAGGATTTAGATATCGGTTGTGCAACATATGTCGAATGTACATTATTCTTTGCAAAATGTGATAAATTATCTTATCAAACTTCGTATGCTTGTTAGCGTAAAATTATGATTACCTACAGGGTGAAATATATGAATGTTTTCTATTCTATTCTATTCTATTCTGTTCAGCAATAAAATATTATTTGACTCTCATAAGTAATGTTTATAATTCAGAATCTTCAAGGAACCATCCAAGTGTAAAATAAAATAATTCGCAGAAAAAAAAAATTATTTTCAATCTCTGTACTTTCACGTATCAGAACTATAGATTCCGAGAAATCAATCGGAAAACTGAGGTTTCACCACTTTCAATCATCTCCGCTCTGTCCCCTCGTCGACTCTTCATCTCTATTTTTTAATCGGGTCGAGTTACTTCAGCGTCGATCAACAAAGACGTAGTTATTCCCGATCCCGCATCTCTGATTCGATTATAGTGGCCATAATTGATCGCAGTACGAATACGGCGAATCGATTGATCGAATTCGATGAATACGCCGTTTCAAGTTTTCGAGGAGAGGCAGACCGTCCTACTTGAGCGTTTCTCGTTCATTTTCCATTCGCGCTCGTATACATGATAATGGAAGAGCGATTACTCTATCTAGAAACGGAAATAGTGTCGATAATATCTGGCTGTTTTCTTAACGTGCGTCTACAGTATGAAACAAAACATGTTTATAACATTTTTTTCTGTTGTACCGCAGATTATAATGTACTATAACAAATTCATAAAACATTTTGCATATCATTATTTATAATGGCGACATGATTTCACAGATGTCAGCATTGGAAAAGATAACATAATGATACTTCAAAGTTGAGCTCTTCATTTACTAATACTGATGATTGAGGTGATATGTAGTGTATCTTCTGGTTAATATAACATGTATGTATGTAGTGAATTTAAGTATGAGGCATCGTAAGAATTTTTTCTACAAATTTTATACACACTCAACGTATTTATTCAGCAGATTTCGTAACTTTGTTAGAATGAAAATGTATAAATTATTCAAGTTAAGGGTTGAAGAATTCGTCGATCGTTTTACGATCGGTATTATCTTCGTGGTCTGCAAGCAATCCGGATCTACGGCGAACCACTCACTGTATGGTATGTACTCCTATCTCGGCTGACTCGTACTTTATGCAAATGATTCGCTCGACCAGGGAAACCAACGAGATATCCGTACCGGTCGGCCAAGCCCTCTGGTTTCCCGAGGAACTTTCCGGCAAGAATCAAATCCACCGCGATGTATCCATGACGATTCCCATTTAAATGAACACGGGATGGCAAATCGAAGTGACATTTCTGATCGTTTTTATGCAAATCAATCTGAATTTTTTATCAAGCTTCATACTCAGCAGTTTTCGAATTTGTGACGAACACGGATTCAATTCACATTTTATGCTATGATAAAATTATCCGAAAACAGTAGTATTAAGTGGTTCAGAAAATCTGCACATTTAACAGTTTTATTATCGTTTACAATTTTCAGACAGCAATTTTATTTATCTGAAGTATTTTGCAAGCTTAGGTATTGATTGAGCCGGATCTCCATTCAATAGTAATAATAATTCGTCAGATCTGATGATCTTGTCCTTTAATTAAGAATCTCAACTTCTAAATCCTTGTTCCCAATGTTCCCATCCATCTACATAGATTTATTTATAGGAAAATCCTTTTCTAACAAAAACGGTGGTCATAATTTTTCCTCCACGACATATGCAGAACTATTTTGACATTATGGTTTTTATTCATTTTTCATACCATACATACTTTATATAAAATATTTTTACTATTCTGTGATTATTTATTCTAGAAATACTAATCTGTAAAATAAGACAAAAATCGCATTTAAACACAACGTAAGTCAGAGGCATGTACGACTGATCTGTATAACTTTTTGAATGATTTAATAATCGTAATGTCCGCTATTATTGCCAGAAGATGAGATACATAGCATGGAACATGATATTTACATAACACCTGCGATGTGTAATTAATTAAACAGAGATATTAATAACTGGATAAGTCCTCGACGATAAGCAGGAACTCGTCGAGCGGAATTTACTCGTCGTCGCGCGTCGTTTCCGTGTTCATCGGGCATAAATCTCCGGGATATCTGACTGCGTATACAAAGTTTAAAACGGCCGACGCGAGTTGACTGTAAATCATAAACATGCAATTAATCAACAACGATTAGCTACGGTAAATCCATCGCTGCCGGTGAATATTCATAAATCTATGAAAAACCATGAATCGATCATCCCATTAATCTCGACGAATTTTCCACTGTTATCTTTCACCGTTCACACGACGATTCATCCGGGGGATTCCATCCTGACGAATTTCTATTATCTTCTATTGAATCACAAACTTTTCCAATAATAATATTGAATAAACTTTTCCAACAATAATTATGAATTATGAATCTATGTAACTCTGTTCATTACTCTTTATGAAATGTTATTTTGATACACACATTTTCTGAAATTGTGAGAACGTCTCTAAATAAACATTACAGATTCAAGTTCATTTCGAAACTGACAGACTGATAAAAAGGTGATTAATACTGTCAGATGGCGGACTAACTTACCGTTATTGATATAGTCAACTCAGCGACAAACACTCCAAATTTATCTTACGAAAAACATTTTTATTCATCTTGAGCTCTCCTACCTACTCATCCTATCCTTAATATTCTTGTTCCTACCCTGTTTTTGTCGTTGAACCTAGACAACTACTCGTACTAACTACTTTTAAGGATTATCGAAATTGCATAAACGAGCAGATTTCCAGAGTACATGCTTCCGTGCAGAGTTATATCGACTAATAAAGTTCTGAAGTTTCAACTTAAGAGTTGGATTTGATTCCAAACTTGAAGTTTACTAACACGATGTTTTCAAATATTTATAGGCACTATTA
>NW_017160784.1:133332-146581 GCF_001652005.2 Ceratina calcarata
ATATACTCCAAAACCAGACGAACTTGACGTGCTTTTGCATATGTATTAAATGCACCTGTTGCAACTTTAAACATAACGAATACGTTGTTTCTTTTAATTAATTCACATTTAAATAGCAAATATAAAAAAATTTGTGTGTAAACCGAATGCCCGTGTTCAAAGTGTTAATTTCGATTTGGGACAACGCCCCGTATCAAAACGCTAAATTCGTGTGCCATTTACATACGCGTCACTTATCGACGGTCTTCACGATGGCATGGCGTGTCACCACTAATTCCTCTCTAATCAGGCTTCGCACTTATCCGATCGATGAGGATTTCACTCTCGTTCGTTGCATTCCGATCAACGGCCCCCTTCGATTAGTTGCATTCCCCTAAGCGCGAGTAACCGGGTGCGGAGTCAGTTCGCTTCCTCTTAATTGAATTTCACTCTCGACCCTGTCGTTTTGACGAGTTTCGACCTAATTGCGTTCTGCAACAGCGTCGTTCAGACTTTAATCGTGCTCCTCTGTTTTTAACAAATCATTTCTTCATGGAAATACGGGATGTAAAGGGATAGGCGATAGACAAAATACACAAAGATGATCTCATTAGCCTCGACAAACGAAAGATGTCTTTATTAAATTTTAGGAATGATAGATAAAACAATGAATAAACTTCATTATTTGGGCTTGTTCAAGTTAAGATTATTTGTGTTTACAGCTGGAAGTGCTTACTCAATGCATTATTGCCTGATGACAGTACAGGGGCAACTCATGCGGGTTTATGTAGTATAGTAAATGTCATAAAGTCACGACGGGTCTTTCGTTCTACGAAAGTGGAGGGCACTTGACGTTAGAAATTATATAATGTCGGAAGATTAGATTAGAGAGTACCTACACGAAATTAGAAAAGTATTATCTGTTTAGTATGTAAAAATACCAGGAACCAATATCATCATTTATATTCTGAAGTTTAAAATGCCTCAGAAATTTCTGAGTACACATACAATACAGTTCCTATTCCGAAAATTTCTAGAGCTACGTATTCTTAGTTCAAGGTAAAAATATTCGGTCGTCAAAAGGAGTATTTGCACTTGTGCATAGGTAGGAGGAATATAAGTAATCTGATAAGGAAAAAGGCACTCCTCTCTGTATTTTAATTCTGTTCTTCCATATTAATTTTGTCCCAAGATCGTATTAACTAACCAGAAATTACTTTCACCAATAGCAAAGTCTCTTTTAAAGAACCTTAAAAACATTCTGACTAGAGTCCTCCGTAGAGAATTGTTCACTTTCTAATGACACTGCAATTTATAGTTCCTCCTTGTATTTCCGTGGATCATCGCAGGATTCGATTTGACATCTCCGGCAATTAATCTTAATTTCTGCCACGACCCTTACGCGTTAAATGATTCATTTCCTTCGTGGTTGAACGATCGCAAGTGGCCTGCGCGTTTCAACGCGGTTCGTCTCAGCCGAAACGATTTCAGAAAACGAGTCCCTCGAAGAGATCGTCACGGTTCTCCATCTGCTCCGGTTTTTATGCGGCCCCTCAACCCTTTGGCCAGCAATTGGGCTCCGTTTCTCGGAACAACAACCGTATCAGATCACCCTTGTTTAGTTTTTGCGAACATTCGTTTTATCGCGTGAAATTTCGTCGAATCAGCTCCTTTGCTCGCCTCCGCTTTGATTCTGCTTCAGATCTCTCTTTCAGTGGCACGTTTTTCACTTTAAAACAGTTCAGCACCCTAAGTGGAAAGTTTCTACGAACGTTTTCTCTTTTTCGACAATTTGGATCGCTTTAGCAAAATAAACGATGACAAATCACTGAATGCTTTTATAGAACCATCATTTAAGGAACATTCTGTGTTTTCGCAAAAAATTTCTCCTCATTCTTCGACACTTGATCACTGCATACTGTTTGCAAACATTCTAGTCCCACGATTGCCAATTTATTTGGCAAAGCGCTAAACTCAACGGACGACGGCTGTTTGTTCGCGCGTATTGTTGTCGACGATGAATCACCGTGAATCGTAATTTAAAAGGTCTCTTTAAGAATCATCGCTTGGCCGTGTTTCTGGAGCTTATCCGGGTACGCTGTTGATGAGACCCTGGAAAATGGGCCGCGATCCAGCAATAACACGTCCTTTATAGAGTCTAGCAGAGGGTTCCCATACGTTTCGTTTCCGCGCGAACACGATCGTATATTTTGAGGTGTGACTTCAACGCTGGACTTTATCGAGCTGTTAAGTAATCGTGACGTGTCGCCGGCTGTTTCTGTGTACTGGCAATGAAGATAACTTGATACCATGATTGTGTAACATTAAAATTACGTTATGGTGTTCGGAATGCCTCGCGTACCGAATCAATTGAATGTTTCTATTTTTAGAGATTAGAGTTTCTATAAAATCATCTTGAATGTGCCGAGAATTAAAAGTACATATTTGATCGAACATTAAAAATATTTTTCAATACAGTCTATTAAATGTAACTATTATTCCGACGTTAGTTCCTTTCTGAAAGTGTATTATGAGTTATAATAAGTAAATGTCTATCCATTAAAATAATTTTTTTCGCTTGTCGAAAAATAACGCTGAGGTTGCTTATTACAACAGGAAGTGTCTGCCTCTTCATAAGGAATATTGAATTACCTATTTTTTTCGTATGTATATTAGCTATGAAGTTGCATNGTAATACATAATCTGTTGATACTCTCTTAATCGTTGATTATAAAAGTGTTATTCATTGGAATTTACTTCATTGCCATCACGTTATTTTAATCATGTGAAAGAGAATGATACAGAGTAAGATAAATCGTATAATGATCATTCTTTGATTCTGGAAGTCAGAGATTATCAGACCTATTTCAACCAGTTAAACATTTTTTTGGTCTGGTAGTCCACTTTCTCACTGAAGTTATTATGTGCCTCTTTTATGAAATAACACTTGATGATATCGTTAAACATTTTAAAAATAAATTGAATATAATGTGCAATCATCTTAAATGTCAATCGAGCAATTGATCATTTTGATTCATTGATGTAGCATGTCTACTTTCTTGTCTCTGTTACGCGTAGCAGTTTCTTACGTTGTAATATTCAGTCGTCGAACATAGATAATGAACTGCAGTAGTCAAAGGATTACATTGAACATTTTCATAGTTGCTCAATGAAAGGTTCGCTTATGCTATCCATCGGCGGAAATGTATTTTATTAATGACCGTCCGTTTATACTCATGTCAGTCGAGTTTTTAAAACAAACCCCATACATACGTAGATATACGAGCCCACCCATTATAAATTTCGGACTCGTTTAAACATTCGAATACTACGCGAATCGCGACGAGTAACAGAACCCGGTCTGTCCGTTGTAACGCAACGCAATCATGGAAGTCACTTTCCCTAGAAACAATCGGCGCTCGCATTTTTGCAGACGAGAGATTGAGACGTTTTAAGTGCGCGTTTAAAGCACCCGAATGAGCGTCTGCGGTTGGCCGGCCAGTCGCAAAGTAGAGTGGGTGCTTATAGTCAGACAGATCCGAATCGAACGACCGCGACCGCCTCAATTGCTCTCAATCATTCCTTCTCTTCTTCACCTTCCTTCCTCTTCTGTCTGTTCAGGAAAAGTCGTCGCGTCGCGTCGTTTCTCTCTCAACTCACGAATGCGTACAATTTCATTGATGCAAATGCATTAAATTACTAAATGTTGATACTTCAAAAATTGTAATTCTGTACATGTTAACAGTGAAATTAATTCTCTTTCAAGCACGATACAAAAGAGTTCGAAAACTTTCATGTTTTATTAGGATTGAAAACAATTTTAAGTCCCTATAAGTTTCTTTGAAACGGCATTTTACATTCTCGTTCCGATATAACTGCATCTGCTTCGATATCTTATCGGTGGGAATAACACACCCTCGAGGAATTAATCATCTCGAGGTATAAAACGAGATTTTACGACGCTGCATTTAACGCTAGATAGTAAAATACATACCAGACAGATGAGCCTGTATTAAAAATATCTTGCTCGTTACTATTAATTAAATCATAATTAAAATTCGAAGATGTAGACAATTCTTGAATTCTCAGGAGCTTGATACCAAAATTGTGATTTAAATATGGAATTCATATGTCTTATCTCTTAAAGATAAATTTGTTCTCTTTATTTCAGTCTAACTTTAAACGTCCGGAATTCCTAATTCTTTTTTTTTTCCAAAAAGAGCTGCTGTAAGAGCTATAGAAATAAACGTTTAAGAACGAACCATTATTTAGCGATTGAGCAAGACAAACAGTGTTTTAGATTTTGAAAGACTATGGTTGCTCGCTTCCGCGGTTTCCTTGACGCGTAACGGGAGCCAAATGATTGATGATCGAATCGCGTGAAAGCTGCTAGGAATTCGCTGAACCGTGTGCGTAGAGCACGGTGAAGTTCAAAGTCGAGCATTGAAGATCGGCGGGAAGTGTTACGTAGCAAATGTTAAAGTTTCGCTGACTCTTTTCCATTTACTATTCCTCTGATAAGAAGAAATAAGTTTCACTGGGAGAACTCAAAGCACGCAGCGACGTTAAACTGTCAGATGTATTTTCCGGGTTAATTAACAGTGTACAATTTTTTATCATCATTGTCGGCGATGTACTTAGCTTTTCGACTTTCTCACTGGAGTGAAGTTATGAATAAGCTAATACCATTATCAGGATTTTGTTATCTATGTCTACAATTAATTTTTTGAAGTTAACAATCCATGCCCTCTGAAATAAATTGATTTCTGTAGAAAAATCTATTTATGCATTCTATCTTGTCTTATTCAACTTCTAATAGTAATGCTAATGACACAGGTTTTATTGCAACAGGAAACAGTGGAATTTTCTGAAATTAATTGCGTGCTCGCTCCAGTGATGGAACTTTATATAGTATACGGAGTGAATTTGTGTAGTCGACTAGTCGGATAATAACCGCCAAGTTGCACTAAACATTAACCGTTTTCACATTCTTTTCTGCACGAGAAATTTCTCATTTCAGCACAATTTCACGCATCGAAGATCACATTTATTAACAGATATACTAACCGTAACGACGAATTATGCAAGCGCTAAATGATTCGATTAAATGTTGTAATTTAAAAAAATTACATCTGAAACACTGTGTTCATAATGGAACACGCAGCAATTTGATCGCAAAATGCATTTCCTTTCTCCATCGTTCGAGAAAGTGACATAATCGTCGGTTACATACTTCTCCCTCGTTTCATGGTTATCTCGAAATGTCAACAATTGAAAAATGATCATAATTAATCGTACATTGTTCTGTGTAGCGCAAACGGGAGGGCGCCAGTATCCAGCAAGCCACCCCTGCCCCCGCAGCCGCCTCGCGTCGGGGCGCTGGGTTCGAGATCGTCGACGGGTGCGTCGGCGGCGTCGTGTTCGTCGCGCCGACGCGCGGCCACGGACCTTGGAAATCCGGCGGCCATCGAGATGGCGAAAGCCCGCACGATGCAGGCCGCCCAGGAGCGCCCGGTCGGCCTGCTCGAGACCGACCTCGACGAGGCCGTCCCGTCGACGACGACGACGACGAGCGTCGCCGCCACCGCGAACTCCGCCGCTACCGCCGGCAAGAAGACCAGGAGTCTGCTCAACTTGAATCACACCTCGACTGCTCCTAGGCCCAGGCCGGAGCACGCCCTCCACGTTCCCCAGTCGCCCGTCACCGCTTCCCACAGGAGTCCCCGCGACCACGACGCCGCCTCCACCATCAACCAACGGCCACACAAATCCATGGAGTTCCTCCTCGACAAGGAGAACCTGCATTTCGTCAAGGTAAGTATTCCGTTCCACTGGTCCACCGTTTATCTTTGTTTCGAATAATTAATTCTCAAGAATGCAATTAGCACCGTGACATCAAATTATTTTGATTTTATGGCAGAGTCAAGAGAACTTTCTTTCCATCCTTTGCACGAATTCGCGTCATTAGTTATTTCTATCACCTTCGTTTCGATGATCTAGGTAACATCATTGTCTCAGTTTCATGGTAGGTTCGAAGTGAACACGTATTCACCACCCTTGGTCATCCCTATCAGCAGTTTTCCTTAGAGACGTTGAATAAGTCTATACGATAGTCATCCATTTTTGTTTAACACTACTGCGATTTGAAGTTTATTGTACGAGTATGAAAAGCCAATTTTTGAGTGGAGTAGGACTTAGTTGATCTTGCGGTTGGGGCAAGTATCACGGAGTTTATTAAACGTGAAGTATGAGTTAGGGTTGGTTGTGTCAAGTCTGATGGACAAAATCAACGCTGGAGGGGCTTGGTGCTTAGTGCTAATTGTCCCCTAAATGCTCGAATTGGTAGCATATGGAAACGTGAGTAGCGTGTAGAAGTGTCTTTTCAATTTATTCTTTTTATAATTTTGTAATACATCCGCAAAATTGAGATAGTATTTGGAGATATTTCAGACTAAATTGTCGACGTTTTTTAAATGTTTATTTGTGGTTAAAACAAAAATTACGAAGTACAATTGCTGCGGCGCGTGCAACGTTTTCCATGGTTTATTTTTATCAAAGTTGTTAATTGCTGTTGTACCTGGATTAACTTGTTAATTTAATTAATGACAGTCCCTGTTGGCACTGCCGCGATAAATTCCTGTGAGACATGTCTATATTATTATCAATAAGTAACATTGATAAACAGTTCGCGAAACAGCTTAACTCGCGTGTGATATCCGATCGTGGAATTGTGGAGATAAAGATCTTAGAAGAATTTTCGTAGTTATCAAATAATCTGTCTTCCTTATCTGAAACTCGTGTAATCAGTTACTCGCTTCCTGCATTTTCGACATTCACGTTTGTTTATGGAAATTTCTATTTTAGAAACATTCGTCGAGTTTTGATCTCTGTTCTCGTCTCGTGATTTATTTAAATATTATAACGCGTTACTTCAGTATGTACTTACATTTGCATCGCAATGTAATGTAGCCTTTCGCCTTTGACATTTCGTCGATTAAGTGGTCTGAAGTTCCACCGATTTCCGTATCAAGTCTACACTTCAAAACAACCGATACAACAAGATTCTCGATATCTGCGAGAAGTGTTTCTCCCATAGCGCATAAGTTTGAAATTGAATAGAAATACTTTGAATGCTTATTGTCGGCATCGTTCGTGAATGTGTACGTGCTTGTCCATAAAATTTTTGCAAATGCTATTTTCAAGTCTTAAAGAAGTCAATTTCACAAGGAATTAATTTTCTTTCATTCATGCTGCCTATAATAATACATAGAATATTACTCATGCATGACAGTATCTATCAACAGACTTTTAATTAATTCCCGATTTTCACCACACCTTCGGGCTTTTGAAATTTTCATATGCAGCTGGCGGGGAAAAGCAATTTAGATCATTGCAGTCGCAGCGATAAAAATTGAATTTTATGCAACAGTGACAGCATGCACGGTGATTTTAATTGGTAGGATCAGTTGAATCTCGTGTTAGGCTTGAACCAGTAGTGGAAATGACATCGAGAATCGATTGTTGTTAATCGTGAGCGGGTTTAAATTTAAATAGCAGATATTGTACCTTGTCATTAATTTGAGAAAAGAAGTTACACTTAAAATTAAAATAACTTCGTGTGAGTCGGTTAAGGGGTCAGTGTAAGCATTCACTTTTGAATGGTTGTACGACAGAAAAACCATTAATCTATTAAATTATCTGAAAAAGATTCTCTTCGTTAGAAAAAAATTCTCAAACATATGTAATTTCTCAGATCGGCGCAGTTAAAAGACGTATCGCATTCCGTTCACTATCGGTATCCCGCGAAAGAGGAGCGATATCGAATGTAAACAGGGTCACATATGTGTATACGAGGTCCTTATATAATTTATCGTCGACGGTTTTTAAATTACTTAAGAATCCAACTCCTAAAGCAACCACCGACGGATAATCGCAAGATGCACAACATTCGCCGGCTACTGCCTGCACGCGGAGCGGAATTTCACATGGTTTACTGAACGACAATAAAAGCACCAATTTCTCTTATCGACTGGCCAGAACAGAGAGGAACTTTCACAATCTCGACAGTTATCTGCGACTTTCAACCGACGTATCGAGCATACATCAGCATTACGGTCGTGAAACGCAGCCCGTCCTATCGTGTACCTTTCGACGCCTTTTCCCTCACTCTTTGTGCGAACAGATTTATTCGAGTTGTCTAAATTATTCTGAAATCCACGCTAGTGTTCATAACTAAATACGCAATAGATGACACGTAAGGACAAACATCATTTTTGCTCTGTCACTTGTTTGTATCTTAATATCTCGTACAATATAGCTCTATAAAGAATAAAGAAATATACTATAAGAATAGAAAAATATCGATCGGAATTAAAATAACTTTTAAATAACTTTCCGTTTCATTGTGAGTTAGTAGTCAATGACCCGAATGGCGACCTTCCGAAAAATGCGGTTTTTGATGCCGGCGACCCGCATTTCTTTGCCAAGTCCTTCATTGTTAACAACGACGGCCTTGTCAATCATTACCTTCACGGATGTACCGATTTGTTATACGCTTGTTGATCACGAGATCGCATCTACGGGTGCTGTACTTTATCGTCTACTATGGTAACTCGTATCATCGATCGATTGGAAGGTTGCCACGGGTCCGTTGATCTTTGTCACTACTGTCACTAGTTCACCGGGTAACCAAAGATCATAGACCAGTTGCGCAAAGCGTAAACTATAAACAGTTACAAATCATTTTGGTAAATGTAAACTTTCATATGCGAACAGTTTTGAAGAATTTAATTAATTATAATTAGATAAGTGTACATTAAACACATGGATTAATTTATTATTTTAATTAATCTACAAACTGATAAAACCGATAAACAAATCAGAATCATCAAAAGCAAGAATTCGGTGAATTTTAATACAGTAAAAAGTACGCAAAATTTTATTTTATACGAGTAAACGCTATCTAAAAAGCATTATATGCGTCTCAGAATGTGGGAACGCATGAGCACATAAATTATGAATAACGTGTCACGATATCACGTTGAAAGCAGCAGTCACGCTTCGTTATCATTCGTTGTAAATGCACAATGAATGTTCGTTTTATTGAACAGTTTTGAGGTAATACATATCTACGACCTACACGACTGCATCTTTACGAATACTTGCACATGGACTCATACTGCGAGTACAATGTGATCATTCAACTCGTTCTTTAAAATGAGTAAGTGGGAGAGGAAGGGGGAAGAACAAAAATAAGGGTTACATTTATCGATTGACCCGTCGCCTTGAAAATCTGTAGGAGCGACGGATTAACCGGCTGCGACACGAAACTTCCATTAACGCAACCTTGTTGCCTGATCGTGGCACTCTAAGTACGCACCTGACGCGCTTCTAGGAGTCCCGTTCCAGTCGATGTACATACATACGTATACCATGGAGATCTGATAAATGGTGGAAAATGTAAATTCAACGTAGCGACGCGACGTCGCATGCTGACGCAAAATTGCGATTGTTTGCTCGAACCTTCGATTCTCAAAATTGCGAATCGAATACAGGTCGCAGCTGCATATATAATATGTTTTCTCCGAATCGATCGAGATACCATTGTTCTGTTTGCTGTTGCAGCTGGCACTGCTGTGCTTAATTAGAAATTTGATTGCATCGTTTAGAGGATTGTTATTCGTATTTGAATGAGAGAATTTTATTGTACGGGTTTAAAGGTCTGCGTGAACAGTTCGGAAGATAATAGGTATATTAAACGTGGGGACCAATTCGGTACAGCACATGAATATTCAAAGGTGCTGTTTCTTTTCCTGAAGGCTTCCAACTCTTTTCCTCGCGATAGGACCTCGTAGGGTCGCAATCTATGTAGGCCATACGGTCCAACCGCAATCGGAAGCCCGTATGTCGAGTGGTAACCGGCGAAGCCAGTGGTATCACCTTCGCAGCCAAGGTCTTGCCTCCCTCCCATTATCAGTATCGCTGTTTGCCACTTGACATCGCGTACGAACTTCAATATCCCTTCAGTATCGCATTAGTTCACCGATTAGCTAGTACGTGAAACGTTAGGCAAAACAGTACGTTGTAATTGTATTCGATTTAAAATTGTTGAATAATTTTTGTGCGACTGTTACGATTTTTAAGATCGTGTGAAAGAATTCAACAATCAGTAGCAAAGGAAAAAAGCGAGAAGGAGCCGTGTCGACGCTATTGATCGTTATTAGGCTTTTATTAGACGGAAGTATTGTCGATAGCTCCCCGCAGAAGGGTACATCTTCACGGGGGGTCGTGTTAACTTAAGTGAAAATAACACCATGAGGTCTGACAGGGGCTGACCACCTCCTTTGCTTTAATTCTCCACGACCATCGGTCAGCGAGTCTGATCCCGTTGCTCGGTGCTGCAGGGTGTTTTCACATTTTCTTCAGTTTCGTTCCACGATTATGGACATTTGTGAATGAAAATTACACAATTTACATAAAAATAAATGAAACGCGTGTGACTGTTCTGGATTTTGTACAACACATGATTAAATATTTTTGAGATAATATTTTTATACAATACACAGTGAATGAAAATTTATTGATGAAATTCTGTGAGAGTTGGCATATTCAATGCCGAAACTTGTTCGAAAATTATCAAGCAATCGCTGCCGGAATGCAGAACAAGGTCTACAAATTCTAAGTTCCGAGGTTTGATAACGGGCTGATCGAAGGAAGTCAAATGGCAGACCGGACGTTGGTACATTGTATGGATAATAGCATCCTGCAGATAACAACGAGTTCCGTAATGCGTAAATATCGTACAGAATATGGACCAATGACTCTCGCTAGATCTTTTTTTATTGACATTTGACAAAGTATGGTGAAGACTTTATAAAGTGCACTTTTAAAGCGTTTTATATTCGATAATCAACAATTACATATATACAACTTTTGATTACTCACGTAATAAGGAATTAAATAAAATTAAAATGGAGGCTCGTGAAAAATCAACCGAATGGGCCCTGCTATTCCCATTGAAAGCAGGCCTCTTCGCCATGAAGTCTTCCTTGTCGTCGAAAAGTGTGAACCGCGAAAAAGAGCGAATAGCCAGGAAGAATCAGTTATTAAAACCACGAATTCGTCGTGGATCCTCTTTATCGGACCTTGACAAACTTCAGAACAAGCAAATGTTACCGGACGTGGTTAGATCCACAGAAAAGTGTTCAGAATCGCTGCCACACTCACCCGCGTTATCGAGAACAAACCTACAATTGGGAAATCTGTACGTGAGGGGTAGCATAGGCGATTTGATGAACATGAAGAAGTACGGTGGTTCCACGTGGAGCGTCAGAAGCGAAAGCTTGATCACGAAAGCAGTCCCACTGAGCACGGTTACACCGAGACACAGTCCACCGATCGAAAAAAGCATCGAGGATCTCGAGGATCCCGAGGACGAGATCCAGGAGGATTTCTGTATTCCGGGAAAACCGTTGACATGTGTCCAAAGAACGAAGCGGCTCAGCAAACTCATCAAGAAACACAGACGTGTGATGGTCTTTAGCCCAACGTCCCTCAAGCGAGATATCGTAAGTTTGAAACGAACGCACTAAAACATAGCAAAATATTAAAGTTTCTAAAGAAGTACTTAGGTGTGAATGTTTTGGAAATGTCAATACATAGAATAGACCAGAGCTGGGGAACCTTTTTACCATTAGAGGCAACATTTAAATTAGGCAGTAATAAAGGAGGCCGCTATAATTTCTTGTATTTCACTGTTCGTACTTTTATTTGTTTAAGCATATATATATATTCATCCAGATCTTTAAATTGTAATAAACAACTATATATTTCAATACCACTTCAAATAAAAATAATGTTATTAGAAGTATTTTTAAATAAATTTATTAAATTCTAGAGAAATACAATAGAACAATAATAATATTAAGTTATAAATAACTAACAGCAATAATACGTAAAATAATTTTAAAACCCGGTTGAAACTTTAAGGTAGTGGAATATTTGCATTTGTTTCTTGCTTGAAAGTAATTGAATGCATTAAAATATAAATAACATTTGAAACCATAAAAGGAGGCCGCACGTTCTCCACCTCTGCAATAGAACCTAAAAAGAAGTTCAACTTAATGAAGAAAGTATTTTTTAATTTGTTTCTCTCATTGTGAATGTGCTTAGTAATATTTTTTCGATTCGAACGTTATCGTGAAACTTAAGACATCGGTTTAATAACTTTACTGATCACAATTCAAGGCAGATCGACCAACGTCGATTCCAATAAAATCTCTCTTCTAGAATTGAGCAAACGTTGCGTTCGCATGCGAGTCGTAAATGACAACGACGACGAAAGGAAGCACTTCCATTTCGAATTCATCACTTGGAGAGTCGAGTCTCATTTGCTTCAGAATCCCTTTCACTCGTCCCGATTCTTGAGTTTCATCTTCTCGAGATACGACGCACTCGTGTGGATTATCGGATTGTCTTTAACATCACATCGGACATTCGTCCTAATTAGTTCACCGTGGCACGTCCACGTATCCGTTCGATTATTACACCGCACTGTCTCTGATTGTAAATCAGCGATGCGCGCGTAATTAGACCAGCCTACTATTGCCATTTTTCTGCGAACTTTCTCTAAAACACTTCTCGGTTCGAAACGTCCGAACAACCTTCTTTAATGCGTATCTAATCACAATTTTTCTCTCCCCCAACTATTTCTCTTTCATGCACCTTGTCATTTTTTCCTTCAATTACGGGACTCTAGCCTCTTTCTCATCGCTTTCCCTGTTTCACTTGTGTTTGTAATTTTGCAATATTTTCTTATTCATCTTTCATTTCCTTTTACTTGAAATTGGACGAACGTTGAAGAAATAAATCGACCAGCGTAAAGTCGATCGTGCGTGCGATTCTAATAGATGAGACGATCGTAAAGGGAACTGAATCGAAGAGAACCGGCGCGTTTTTTACTTCATCACACGCAGTTTTCTCGATCGATCGATCGGTTGATGAACAGCATAAACAGAGCGAGAAGAATTTATCATTCTAGCATGAGGCTTCGCAGCCACTTCGGTGGTCCGCGTGTATTTTAAGCGAGGCTTATAATTACGCTGAGCGATGTGGCACGTCGCATCCTCGATTTTTCCCGCGATGAAAGTTTTCACGAAAATCCCACCGTTTGAGTATTGTATTCACGTAACACGATAAAAGAAATAGGACGCGTTGGATGTTAAAAAGATAAAGCGAATCAATTTGAGGCGAACATTTAACCTGTATTTTT
>NW_017160785.1:0-884 GCF_001652005.2 Ceratina calcarata
ACGGTTTTTTATTAGAAATTTCTTCAATTTCCCAAAATCGACTCAATTGATCATCGAAAGATTGAGTAAAGAAACACGCTGTCTGCTTATTCAAATCTAAAAAATTAACTTCTCCCGTTACAATCCATCCTAATTTTGTTGATTGTAATACAATTTTGTCGTTGCATAGGTTAATTCTTCCGCTATCAATTAATTTATAAAAAACATCACATCCTTAATTTATAAAAAACATCACATCCTAATAACAAATCTATTTCAGCAGGCTTATCAAAATCGGGATCAGCTAATTCAATATCGTCTGGAATTTTGATGTTACATTTATTAACCTGTCGTGGAGGTAACAATTCACTAATTGTGCGTACTGACACACACTTAATATTTGTCATAAAATAATTTGACATTGATTTAATGGTTGCATTTGCTATAAAATTTGACCAAGTTTTAATTTGATTAAATCCTGACAGACATAATTTCAAGTTTTCCTTATTTAATTGCAAACGATCTAATAACTTATCCGTGATAAAATATGCTTGCGATCCACCATCAAGTAATACTCTGCATGTATGTTCATTATCCCATTTATCCAATATTTTTACACGTGCCGTGCCAAGAAGAATCTCTGAATCATTAGTAACTTTTAAAATGTTTTTAGTTGTCTCATTGTTAACAGGAGTACTATCCGTATCATTAGACGAAATCGTAAGAGATACATTAGATGAACTGCTAGGCGCATTATTCTCCGCTGAACTAGTATTACTTCTTGAATTTTCAAAATGTAATAAAGTATTATGTTTTTGTCCACATTTACGACAATTTTTACTAGAACAATTGTACGAAGTATGATTGTTTCTAAAACATTTGAGACATAATCTTCTCTTTCGTAC
>NW_017160785.1:1550-2784 GCF_001652005.2 Ceratina calcarata
GTATTTCAAACATCCGTTTCTTTCAAACATGAGATCCGTTTCAAGCATGCATCCGTTTCAAGCATGTATCCGGCTCGAAGGACCAATGTGACGGCACGAAGTCCAAATCAATGTTTAGTTGGCACAACATAATCCGAAATAAATAATTAAAAATACCGGGCTGCTGCACACGGATTGTAAATAATAAACGGAATACACTTTGTTGACAAACTTGGAATTTTAATGTTTAAAAAATTGTTGGATGACAAACTTTACATGTTAGAGAACGAAAAATCGTTCGATGTTCACGCCTTGACGATTTAAGACGTTTTGACTTGTCGAGTCTTTCTGTTAGCAGGAATACATTTTCGTCCGAGTATAGTTTAAGTACCTCTTGGTGGGGTAAAATTGACAATGTACGTCGCGCAAGGAAAAACAAACATCTGTTTCCAATATCGAAACTTTCTAATAGTCCAGAACCGTAAACCACTTGGTCCACAAATGTTAACCGACTCTGGCCCAAACAAAGAGTCATAAAACCCTTACCAGGTAAACCCTTAAGGTACCGTATCCTGCAGAAAAAACGTTCTCGAACAAAGAAAGAAAGAAGGAAAGACTTTCACTCGGAAATACGTTATTCAAGTCCGTGCTTCAACAACAAACACGATTTTATTTTAATTGTTAGTTCCACTGCCGCTCTTTTTTAATTCACGCATAAATAACGAACAGATTAAAATATTCCGTGTTCATTAGAACACGCACCGTTCTGTTTAGTAACGCAAGTCAAAGCCAAATGACCGCTGGCTCGCAGATTTTCTTCCAGAAGATCTTTCCCCACTCGGTGGACAAGTTCGTTATAGAAAATGTTTTTGTAGTTTTCAACTAAACCCGGCCTTCGTTTCCTTGTCGTCCTTAGAAATTCTTCACGTACAGCACACTCGAACCGATGACCAGAGACAGTTCCCAGACTTGCACTTACCAGATGCCAAGGCCGAATTGCCTTTTGTCGTACACACTGCAGGGCGCGCTGCTGTTCGAGACCTTACCATAGAATTGTAAAAAGAAGAAAATCTGACTCTCTTCGATTACTGTTAAAAAGATGTTGGCGACAATGAACACTGCTTCCTAGAAGTTCAGCGCTGCGAAACATTTTGTATCGTCGAAACCTTTCGAACATGGAAAAATTCCGTAATTCAAAGCTTATGAGGATGAGGACGTTTTAGGAGTTAAATAAAACTCAGATTTGAGCCAGACA
>NW_017160786.1:0-232 GCF_001652005.2 Ceratina calcarata
TACTCAATGTTAGAGACAAAGTCTGAGATATTCTCAGACGCGAAATCGAAGGGCATCCGATTTCATACCTACATTCTATGAGGTCAAATAGAAATTATACCGGCCATACAATTAGTAAGTATTTATTTACTGACTAATTAAAAAATTATCATATTTCTCAATAAAGCGCTTGTTGTTAATTACAGGGTGTCCCAAAACTAGTGTAAGGAATTTTAATGGGAGGTTCCTGACA
>NW_017160787.1:0-232 GCF_001652005.2 Ceratina calcarata
CAAATAGGAGCACCGTATAAAATGATAGAGTTAAACGTATAAGAATAAAGTCGGCAGGTATTTTCAGCCGGGCCATTGAAATTGGGTAAGATCTTACTAATATTACTGTCAAAGCCAGCAGCTTTTGACATCGCGTATTCAATATGTGTTGAAAAAGATAAGCGGTCATCCAAGTATACACCTAAGTATTTGAAACATTTTACAAATTGAACTTTATTATTGTCAATAGTAA
>NW_017160788.1:0-232 GCF_001652005.2 Ceratina calcarata
AACAAAGTCGGATGTCATCCGACTTCATCACTACATTCTATGATTAAAGTCAAACAGATTCATAAAATTTTCTAGAAATCTAAAGATTACTTTGCAACCATTAAAATTGTTTTCATTCTCATTAATGAGTATTATACCCGAGTACAAGAAGATCTAACCTGATATAATAAATGAAATGAATGTCACTACTCCCAAGTATTTACGATATCGTAAACACTTAGGGTCACTATGC
>NW_017160789.1:0-232 GCF_001652005.2 Ceratina calcarata
CTATCACAAATTTTTGGCAGTGAATTCTGCAGACTTTTAACCCTAAAAAATAAAAGAAATTATGAATTTACGATAAAAAATTTAACCGAAAATCGACACTCACTGTGTTCTGATGGTTCAAAAAATATTGTAAAAGTAAGATAGAATTCCTCTTATCGATGAGTTTATAATTTTTTTTATTACATCCATTTTAATCAATAACTTTCTTTAAAGCCCTTCCTTAAACATGAAC
>NW_017160790.1:0-232 GCF_001652005.2 Ceratina calcarata
CGTCCTTAAAATATTGCCCACTAGTAGGTTTACACCCTGTATATTCATATTTTCAGTTCGACTTCAAAAAATCTCAGTGAATTTGTCGAGAGTCGGCAGATCAAGGAACAAAAGTACGCATCAGACCCCCCGCAGGTCACTTTCAGGTAGTTTCCTAAGTACCAAAAGGGCAATTTTACTGCTCGTGTATCGAAATCCTTAAAGTTTCTTGGAGACGATATTTTTCGTGAAC
>NW_017160791.1:0-232 GCF_001652005.2 Ceratina calcarata
CCCCTCCTCGTGCCTGGGGTGGATGCCCCGGGTGCGTAGGTGGGGTGGAGCGTTGCCTCTTCCCCTGGGCGTCCCGGAGAGGGTGTTCTGGGCGTGGGGTATGCGCGGTGCCCATGCAGATGGGATCGCAGATGCACGGGCACCGCGGGGGTCACCGACGGCCAGGGTGGGGACCCGGGCCGTCTGTCATGGCGGCCCCGAGATGTGCGGCGCAGTAGTGTGGCCCTACTGC
>NW_017160792.1:0-232 GCF_001652005.2 Ceratina calcarata
AGATACATCGTGCGGCTCCCATTGAAGTTGCCACGAACACTGTTGGGCAACTCAAGGCTTGTCTTCAGCGAACTCTTGCCAAACTCAGAAGGCAGGTCGAGTATCGTGAACTTTACATGAAGTTCATGGCGAAACACTCCATCATATGGTGAAGGCACCATCAACTTCATCTCACAGTAATGCAGCATTTTATCTACCTCATCATGGAGTATTGAAGCCTGACAGCACCACC
>NW_017160793.1:0-232 GCF_001652005.2 Ceratina calcarata
CTCCTACAACTTCCATTTGAAGCACTTTTCGATATTTTGAGAAAAAAAAATTTTTGATTTTTCCGAGATTTTGTCAAAGGATACCCCTTCAAATTTTGCGAAATTTTCGTTTTTTGTCAATAACTCCCAGATCGTTTGAAATACGGGAAAATTGCATAAGACCTTTCTTGTAGAGGGCAACGAGATCTACAATTTCTGTATAAAAACTTTTCGCTAGCGTCAATAGTTTACG
>NW_017160794.1:0-232 GCF_001652005.2 Ceratina calcarata
CATCTTGATTATACACGCTGGTGTTTTAAGGGAACCGTCACACGGTCACCGACAACAAAAAGAAGCAGGTACGAGCAAGCAAAGCGACTACAAGGGCGAAGATGCGAGCACATGGACAGCAACGGCGGCCCACGCAGCACATAATGCACAGACAGACAGATTAGGTAACTGCGGTTAGGTTCGACATCGGTTGTTCAGACCACATAATAAATAACGATGATTATTTTGAAAT
>NW_017160795.1:0-232 GCF_001652005.2 Ceratina calcarata
AACGAACCAACCGAATGGTGTAGTCCAATGGTGTGCGTACCAAAAGCTAATGGGAGAGACATTCGTATATGTGTCAACGTTACTTATTTCTGATATTTATTCTATAGTGTCAACGTTATTTATTTCTGATATTTATTCTTATTCTCAAATAATTTGGGCTTTTCATTTGGATTTTTCTTGAATAAATTGGTGTTCTGGTATTTTTTGGGAAAAGTGAGTACATGTTATTTAT
>NW_017160797.1:0-232 GCF_001652005.2 Ceratina calcarata
ACGTATGGTCTGACAACGACGGGTCATCCAATACTCTCCAACTACTGAGAGCAGATCGAATCTCCATCGATACCATCGTCACGTCCAGCACCTCCTCCCTCACCGACATTGAAAACGTCGGTGTCGATCCCTCGTTCAACCAGATCAGGCCGTTATTATTGATAAAATCCATTAATATCACACCTCTATCGTTGGTAACCGAGCTCCCCCATGAAACATGACAAGCATTCGC
>NW_017160798.1:0-232 GCF_001652005.2 Ceratina calcarata
GTTAGGTTAAGTTTGAGCTCATTTGAACCACCTCGCAAATTGTAATTACTATAATTAAATAAATAATTTGATATTCAGCCATTTTGTTGAAATATATGAAAGTTTAAGTTGGCAAAATTCATTTCCACTAACTTGTTTTTTTTTATTATAAACAGGAACTGAATTATGAATAATTGAGTTATGGTTAGATTCCATGCACTCTATAATTTGTTATATAATATATTATAGAGTG
>NW_017160799.1:0-232 GCF_001652005.2 Ceratina calcarata
ACGATAGAGACCCTGATCGATGAACATTTCCCAGGATCGCGAGTAGAACGAAACAGCGACGCAAACTTGGAACGTGAAATCAACAACGCACAAACACACGACACCAATGCGGACTGGAAAACGGCGGCAAAAGTCGTAACGACAGAAAGAACGATATGGGCAATAGGCACCTTTCTGCCGTACAAAGCCCCCGGGCCGGATGGCATCTACCCGAGACTAATCAAATTAGGTA
>NW_017160800.1:0-232 GCF_001652005.2 Ceratina calcarata
AATTTCGTCCATGTTCGCGGATTGCCCTCCCAGTCCTTGTACCATTTCTTAGCCGAGCCCGTCAAGGCATGAGTGGCCAAACTCAGTCTTTGGGCGGCCGGCAATTTATCGGTTATCGATTCCACTAGGTCACACCATTTTTGTGCGTCCTCACCGATATCGGTACCACCGAATTCGGGCACTGCTTCGACAAAACGATTGGGGGTCGCGGATGCCGCGGAAGCTGCCGTTC
>NW_017160801.1:0-232 GCF_001652005.2 Ceratina calcarata
AATCTTTTTCTTTTTCTGTAATTAGAATTTCTCTTATGTCCTTATCTATCATCATTTTTGGCCTAATTGCTGTATATACTGGGCACGTCTTTAATACATGCTCTATAGTTTCTTCTTTTTTCCTATTGCACATTCTGCATTTTTGGTTTATTTTAATTTTGTGACTCGTTCCTTTATTTGTCCTTATTGCCCAACCTAACTTCCCAGCTAGTCTTATTTGTGCTATTATTCT
>NW_017160802.1:0-232 GCF_001652005.2 Ceratina calcarata
TAACATGTTAAATATGTATATAACAACAGAAAATTATGTAAAATATATTTATTTCAATATACATACATGGTAAAAAAAGATAATAAAGTATTCTACAGTTTATAAAAAAATTACTTCATCATTAGAGATCTGATTTCATTGTTTAATTTTATAATAATTGTGTCGTCAGTAGTGTAGCTACCTGTTTTTAGAAGAGATTCACGTTCTTCGATAAGTGCTTGCAGTCGTTCAC
>NW_017160803.1:0-232 GCF_001652005.2 Ceratina calcarata
AAACAATCGGCTCCTTTCGGAGACGTTTAATGTTAGAGTGCAAGAACGACAGTGTGTCTGAAAATTTTTAAGTGAAGAGTGACCGTGGTGTAATGAAATTGAGTTTGTGTATAAAAATCAATCGGCTGCTTTTAAAGACCTGTATTGATAGAACGTAGGAGCAACAATCTTAGTATTTTAAAATTTTTAAGAGTGACAATGATCGTGCGGTGGATTGCGGGGTTCCTTCCCT
>NW_017160804.1:0-232 GCF_001652005.2 Ceratina calcarata
CTGGGATTAGTCATTTGGTCAAGGGACATGAAATAAAAATGCCAATATTCATTTTCATTAATTTATTAATCCGAGTTTTTCATATTTTTACAACAAATTAGTTTGAAATTGTCAACAGCAGTCCGTCCACGCAATGTTATGTTTTCAGTTTCCGGTTCGGTAGCTTTATGGAACAAACTAATACGTAATCGCTGCTTTCTATTATATTTGGACAGGGATAGCGAAATAAAAA
>NW_017160805.1:0-232 GCF_001652005.2 Ceratina calcarata
CAAATGCATGGAAGTGGAAGAAAGTAAAAGTATTAGAGGAAAAGATTGAAGAATCAGAGAGGAAGCTAGAGAAATGTATGAAGAAGCTGGCGGAGAAAATGACAAACTGGATGGAGGAAACGAAAGAGAGGACGAGAGAGGAGGACTCGGAAGGAAGTGCGAGAAGAAACAGCGACGGGACCACTGAGGCGGGGGAACTAGAGGGCAGAGTGAGTAGATTAAGCCAGATAAG
>NW_017160806.1:0-232 GCF_001652005.2 Ceratina calcarata
TCTATTTTTTATGTTATGGAAAACGATGGCACAACAGTTTCAATAGTGGTGGAAACAAAAAGCATGAAAGACCCAAAACTGTTACACACGAGACTTCTATATTTATCTGAATGTATTTTTGCATCTGCTGCACTATATGACAGAAAAAAGTACAGATGTTTTAAATAAAAAATAAAATAAGGAATCATGTTTGTAATACAGTTAAAAAGCCAAAAGATAACTTCTGTAAATC
>NW_017160807.1:0-517 GCF_001652005.2 Ceratina calcarata
TGTGTCTTATATGTATGGCCATTTAATTCTGGTATATTCATTGCTGTAAACACTTTGTTAATGTGGGTATTTCCAATACGAGCATTTAAAATACCTGTAAATGTATTAAATATAAATACACACTTTTTTATAAATTAATTTTCAACATTTAAATACATACCTATTACAGCTTTTGTATTACAATCAAAATGATTATATTGATTATGCACTTTGTGTTGTTTATCTGTGCTCATATCACTAATTTTTTTACACTGTCTGCATTTGATAGAAAAAATCGACGCTATACCAATACGTTTTTCTTTCTCAATATCTTGTAATGAAAGTATAGCTTTGCAGCTTTTGCAAAATAATTGATTTCCAAGAGTTTCTACATGAATTATTCGACGTCCCTCAACATCGAAAGCTTTATCATCTGGCTCACTAGCGTTGACTTGGAGGTTAGGAGCCTCGAATTTCCCATGTTCATTTGGCAATCTTTTTGCAATCTTCATTTGCTGCAACCTTTTATTATAAACTT
>NW_017160807.1:959-1809 GCF_001652005.2 Ceratina calcarata
TTTCCGTGATCGAGGAGTTCGTCACGAGTAATTCCGTTTTAGAGGTTTTCGCGGATAAAAGTGTTCCGCGTAACGACTGTTTCCGTGACAGAGGATTGCGTAGCAATCATTCCTGTTTCGGATTGTATACATCACGGAGTTCCGCGTATCGGTTCTTCCCGTGTAAAGAAGTGCGGCACGATTAGTTCAGTACTGCGGATTCGGGGTCGATTCGTATCCATATCGAAGATTCCCGCGTTGAGGGTATCGTGTCGAGGATTATAAGTGATCGGCGTTTGTTTTCCGTGCCGGAGATTACAGTGCCGAAGATTGAACTCGATCGACGAGTCATACCAAGTCGAGTTCCACGTGTCGAGTATTCCACCGTGCGGAACCCAAGTGCTGGTGAATACATCACCATTACGAGTGTGACCTGCCCGGTGGACTACGCGTCGGACGTTCAACCGTGCGGACTCCAGTCGCTGGAGAACACAGCATCTCCAGCGTTGGTGAATACAGCATCTTGTGAATGCGACCTGCACGGCGAAGGACACACCGATTGGATTCGTGTGTCCGCGAACGTTCGACCGACGGCTGTCTCCTGTGGTCCAGTGAGAAGACGTACGTAAAGGAGCAGCTACCGTATTCGCGTGGTTTCCGAATACGGGACGTGCTTGTGTCAGGTACTCCTGCACCTTTTTCTGCAGCTTATCCCTCAACGGGTCTCAGCCCGGCCGATAGAACTCGGTTCCGCATAGCGCTGAAACTTCAGGTTCTACAGAGGCCTCCATTCTTACAAAGTGCAACGAGGAGGTTAGCATTGGCAGCAGAACACCGTTCGTTGAGAAATCAACATATATGGTTCCGGTCC
>NW_017160808.1:0-232 GCF_001652005.2 Ceratina calcarata
ATGTGAAGGGTGAAGTTTGTGCTCATTAAACCAGCGTTGACTGATTCCTGATATTAGATATGTATATACACCGGCTCGGGGGTGGTAACGAATATCGCCTGAGAATACTGATAAGAGAGATGAAGAACATGCCAAAAATCGAGCGCAGGCCGCTCTTTCTTTTGGTCGAGCATCCATTGTATCGGCGCGAATATTCATTGTCATAAAAGTTATTACTACAGTAAAAATTATT
>NW_017160809.1:0-232 GCF_001652005.2 Ceratina calcarata
CCATCATCGCCCAGTCGTAAATAAAAAGTTGTTTATTTTACTTTGTTTATACTTTCTTATAATATAACATTAAAATATATGAATGTGGAAATGATAATGTACATTAAATAATGAAATTTTCACTTCATATTCTTATTTTAAATAAGCCCATTGTAGGGCCCTCTCTTGATACGTTACCCAAAATGAGCGAGCTATACTCTTGTTTCTGAGAGTCTAGGACCGTTTCGTACAG
>NW_017160810.1:0-232 GCF_001652005.2 Ceratina calcarata
ATGTATTTTGTACATCTGATTTTCACACTCTCACCTAAGCTAATAAAGAATTAATAATTCGTATTATTTATCAAATATTATATGATTTCATTATATCTTTGAATTTCATTTGTTACAGTATTACGAGATGTCGTATGGCCTAAACGTGGAGATGCATAAACAGGTAAGTTTCAACTTCTATTTTCAAGCATCATATCGAACTCGTCTCTTCGCAGTAGCTGTCTTCGCTTTC
>NW_017160811.1:0-232 GCF_001652005.2 Ceratina calcarata
ATCTACAGATGTGTCTACTGTCGATTCGCGTTGGTCCCTTTGTAATTCACCTTGCATGTCTAGCATTGTAGAGATATTTGAAATTCGTAGCTGCAGCTTTGCTTCGGGTGATAATGATCGTGGGTTTATCGTTCGAGTCTCGTTCTTAAGCCGGTTGGGAATCGCTGGTCGGACAAGGTTTTCGTGTGTCTAGAGGCGAAGATTTTGCTTGTTAACTTCAGAAGGGGGAGGT
>NW_017160812.1:0-232 GCF_001652005.2 Ceratina calcarata
TAAATATGCAGTTAACATGATGTTAAGTTAGATTCATTACCTAACCAACCCTTTCAATGTTTATGGGCCCAGGAACGTTGAAACCTAAGGTACGCCACGTGGTCATACATTTGAAACTAGATAAATCGTGGTACATTATATGAAATGGCGGAAAGTTCATGGACAGACTTACTGTTAGAAGATAGTCTAACAGGAGTCCGGAAGGCGAGGAGAAGCGGGGTACGCAGAAATA
>NW_017160813.1:0-232 GCF_001652005.2 Ceratina calcarata
TGCGAACAATTAGGGACAGCGTGGACAGAAGAACGCGGACCTGTCTCGATTCTCGCGGCGGTCACGTGCGATACAATTGGCCCCCAAAACTATGACAAAGAACGACTTTCGTAGTTTAATAACAATCCGCCCTTATCAGGGCCCTCAAAACGTATGACAAGGAACGACTTTCGTCGTTGAACAACAATCAGCCCTTCTCAGGGCCTTTTTACATATTGTACGACGTGGAACG
>NW_017160814.1:0-232 GCF_001652005.2 Ceratina calcarata
ACTCTAAATAAAAATGGATTCTTAAAAGTACACAAATTAATCTCCTAAATGTTTTCTTCTCGTAATTATAAATTGTAACATGAAATTGCAATTGAAAGCTGATCTTTATTCAGTGTTCAGTTTCGAGTTGGACATTTTACCGCCACCTAACAATTAACAGGTGTCAAAATACAACATTGTATCTTTTGAATTAGATTTTTCAACACTTGAAAACTGTAATTAAAACTGAAAA
>NW_017160815.1:0-232 GCF_001652005.2 Ceratina calcarata
CAACTTCTTAATGTTCATACACCGTTCTCGTTCCTGTTTTATGTACACGTTTTTTGTCGCCGCACCGACAAAGTGGGATGCGAGTAAAGTCCGTAAATCATCGCCGCTGGTGTACGTGTAAAAACCGGCAACCCCCGAGCTTGCATCATCTTTTTCCGCTCTCCCCATCCACCCCCTCTCGGTACCTTTCGCATCCCCTATTTTTTTTCGTGCACCACCGACGACAAAGGCC
>NW_017160816.1:0-232 GCF_001652005.2 Ceratina calcarata
CGCTGCAGCCAATTCAACTAACCATGGAATATAGCATTGACTTCCGATAGTTGTTGCCGATTCGAAAAACCATCGCATACAATTATCCAACGCTGAATAAAAAAATTACAAATTCCTAACTAGGAGGAAAATCGATTGAGAGAAATAGCGCAGAATTTCGCGGTGAAGCGAATACGAGCCACAACTTGTTCCTGTAACTGAACATTTCGGAATTGCGTTTCAACTCGGGTTC
>NW_017160817.1:0-232 GCF_001652005.2 Ceratina calcarata
TATTTGCGGATAGAAGGAGGGAGAAACTGAAAAGAGAGAATCTCTTGTTCGGATGGAGGGGGTGAAAAGAATAAAGAAGAAGGTTGACTGACTGACCGTCGGTGGTAGGAGTGCAGGGGTGGGGTTAGGATATAATGCGCAGTCGCCAAGCTCATTCAGGCGCACTCTCAGGGACGGCGGAAAAAATCCCTCACACCCGTAGTGGGGATGACGCGACCATGGTGGGGACCAA
>NW_017160818.1:0-1619 GCF_001652005.2 Ceratina calcarata
CCAGCAGTACGAGCCGGAACATATCACACTATGTGCCAAGACTCGACATCACGACCGATGATTGCTGCCTTTCCGAAAGAAGATTCAACAAATCAACACCAATCCAGCTAGTTCCTATTAAGTTAACAAATATAGACACTTCTGAACTAAATTACGCTAATAAAAAAATAGTCGAGTTTGACAAGATAATAACAGATCAACTAAATAAGCCGTTTATTGTTCAGCATACCAAATGGTACACAATAGCGTTATCGGTAATCGGTGCGATATTATTTTTAATAATCTTCCTAAGTTGTTGCCGTTGTCTTGGATGTTTAAACCTACTAAAACGTCTCTTCTGCTTTACAAGAAACCCACAGAGTATATGATAAGAAATTTTGTAAATTGTAACTTTAATTCCGATGTTAACTCCGAACACAGTAATCAAACACGCGAAATAATACATTACGATCGAAACCGAGACATTGCTCGCATAACGCATGATATACCTGAGGAAGTAGAAGAAGCCAGTTTAACAAGAAATCAAACAAGAATGCCAACGCGCAGGAGTACTACACCAATGTAGATTTAAGTTAACAATATGATTAATTTTGTCATGCTAGAACCAAATTTTTTGATGATATGTTCATTTTAGTCATAGTTTTTGTAACATCGAAATTATTATTGTATAACTGCGTAACATCACTTTGTGCAAACACAACTTTGTAAGCATCACGAAGCGAAATTGAAAATTCGTTCCTCATTCTCAATTCTAAAGGGGGGAGGTGTTGGATGACTAAAATGTTTTTCTCCTAGTTATCTCTAGTTTAAGAAGCGTATTTTAAAGATTAGTCACTAAGGTCGAAATCCACCCTGAGTCACAGGGTTAGAAGTGACCCTCCCCTTCCTATAGCTAGGATATATATATACATCCGCCGAATCCTAAGACAGCAGATTCAGCCTGGACTCGNGAGCGTTTCCTCGTCGCGCGACTTTCTTTCTCAAAATGATTCTAATACCAAAAACGAACAAACAGAAATAAAAGGAAATTAATTAGAAATCTATTAACGCACCCGTTCAAATTCCAATCGGCGAGCAAGCACTGACTCGAATTTCGCGACAAAATTGATCAAAGATCGTATGGAATGGACTAGGAAATGATATCTGAATTTGATTAATTCGAAGAATGGAAGCATATGACTTTATGGCTGCTTTGCACGAGGCCGGAAAATCAAGAAAAATAATTACGAACGAGCACTGAGTGAAAGATTGCATTACACGCGGTCACGAAAAGAATTCCACTATTGCAAAGAGAGGAACGTCCAACAAATTGTTGGGCAAACGCGTATTTGTTAATCAGAATTATAATAGTAAGAAAGGCGAGAAATAGTAATGCATAAAGAGTAGTTATAATACTTACGCCAAATAATAACAGCGTCTAATCAGGTAATGTACCGTATAAACGTTTCAAGGACTCGAGAATAAAAAAAAGTCGAACGCCGGTACGTATACGCGGTACACGACACGTTATTAAACTCATGGACTTAAAGGACGGTGCCTAAAGTGAGATTATGGGCGAGGGGAAGGCTCCCAAAGGCATGAGGGGGAAAACAGCTCTGTTTGAGCCATAGAGATAGTAT
>NW_017160819.1:0-232 GCF_001652005.2 Ceratina calcarata
CTGTTGTATCTTAAATTCGTTATTGATATGTATTATATATGATAATTTCTTATGGTTATTCTCTGATCTTTAATACTTTGACTGTTATCTTTAGGATGAGGGATAGTGTAATTTATCTTCAGTTCTTGGGAAGTTTGCACAGCGAGCACTACTAGAAAGTATGCTTCTTAATACATTTCTCTCTGGGATATTTCTATTATTGTGCATCAGATTTAATGCATAGATTGATTGA
>NW_017160820.1:0-232 GCF_001652005.2 Ceratina calcarata
CATTAACTCTTCGATTTGCTTCATTCTTATCGCACTCTATTCATAATGTACAAGATGTTTCAAAATATGTGGGCATAACTTTGGGGATAAATTCTACTAAATAAAAAATGATTGGAGAACCACATATGTTTCTTGAAACCATGCAAGTTTCATTTAAAACATTTTTCTCTACAATTAATAATATAAGAGTTAATTAAATTCGTCACATTATGAGAATCACCCTGTATAATAA
>NW_017160821.1:0-232 GCF_001652005.2 Ceratina calcarata
ATACATCCTTAAAGAGAAAAATGGCATCACAGAATATGTAATACCATCACGTAACGTTATCAACAAATTAAGCAATTTCAACGCTCACTATAGAAAATTAAATCTTTAATTGAATTAAAAGTATGCCCATGATAGTCTTTTGCAATGTATACTAAACGTCCCAATTTCTCTTCAATTTTATAAAAAAAGAAGGGACGGTGAGTAGAAATTGAAACATTTATTATATCTTAAC
>NW_017160822.1:0-232 GCF_001652005.2 Ceratina calcarata
AGGATTTATAATACTTGTTTACTTATGCAAAGGACATACAGATTGGTAGCATTAGAGAGAGTTGTCTTTTTTTGGTTTTACACAAGTGCAGAGTGTACAAGATGAGCCAGAGGCGTGCCATCCGATCCAACACGATAGGGCACGAGGGCCTCAGCCCGGGAATACACCCCCCCCCCCGCAGGCTCAACTGCGACCGGCCGGATAAGCCGCAGAAGCCGGACTTGAAGCAAGT
>NW_017160823.1:0-232 GCF_001652005.2 Ceratina calcarata
CTAGTAACACTTAATAAACTAAAGGTTCATAACGCACAATCCAAAATTCATACATGTCACTCAGCGCTCAATAATAATAAAACAATCCAATTTTATTTGCAGCTCACCCCCAATCTTCCTCTCTTTTGCAAAATTAATTATTTATAAAGTCAGTTGATACTAAGGCACATCAGATCAAACTAGAGATACAGATCTCATTCACTTAAAAATTTCATAAGACACAATATTACTA
>NW_017160824.1:0-232 GCF_001652005.2 Ceratina calcarata
GAAGTATCTCTCCCAGTATACTCTAATACTAAATAAATAACCGACTTTGTTTAAACGACTCAGATTAGTTCCTGGTGGGAAATTTATTCGGTTTATCATAAATACCAATACATGGTCAACAATTTGACCTGCCTCAATACCATGCAAACGATCCTCCACTACGTCATATTCAACACGAGGTGTTAGGGATAGGCGGCCCTAACGGGGTTCGGCCGGGAGAACGGGTGTTCAA
>NW_017160826.1:0-232 GCF_001652005.2 Ceratina calcarata
ATCTTATACATAGTACTTACGATGTATATATTTATATATAGAATGGAAAGAATCTTGTAAAAAAATTTATATCAGATAGAATCTATAAAAAGTAAAAAAAAGAAAAGAAAAAACAATATCTTTATTGTACCAAACGAAACGATTCGTTAAAGAATTATACAAAAGAAAACGAATTGTCTGCTCTCATAAACAATTGCAATGTTTACACGTATATATATATAAACTTTGATGC
>NW_017160827.1:0-232 GCF_001652005.2 Ceratina calcarata
TAACCTTATTAATGATATCCCAGATTTCAAGGACTGTTACAAAATTTATACTGACAGGAGTAAAATATCTAGACTTAATGTGGGGTCGGCGTGTATCTGCCCAAAGCTGGACATACAAATAACACACACTATCAATCCTTCTGCTTCTATATTTACCGCAGAATGTATTGCGTTGAACGATGCTCTCAGTATTGCCCTGGACCATTAAGAACACAGCTTTCTCATCTTTTCA
>NW_017160828.1:0-232 GCF_001652005.2 Ceratina calcarata
TCCGAGCGATGACCGAAGGATCACCTTCGAAATCACTCTGATACGGTCAAGGTGCATGAGATTCCTCTCAATGCAGTAGATCTGTACCGATCTACTGCAGCTCCGATAACAATAATATAGTATTTCAGCAAACAGCTGATTTTAATCCGGAATGCAGACGGATTCCTCAACGTCTGACCGGTTTTAATCCGCTTTGCGAATTCTGAGAACCTTCTCGGAAATTCGGCTGGAA
>NW_017160829.1:0-1536 GCF_001652005.2 Ceratina calcarata
AGGAGGTCTCCTCCAGGCTCGTGTCCACTGGTCCGGACTCGTCCGGCAGTTATTGCTTAGGGCTGTAATGACAAAAATCCGCACTTAAATTAGCACACGTCGACTCGTGTGTAAAGTGCTGTTACGAATGCTCTATTCGTAACAGCGAAGAATCAATGAGAACACACGAGCAGAGAACAGCTCTGTTTCTCGTGACTTGCTCGAGTATTTCGACCGATACCGCGGGGAAACTCGAAATGTTGTATGCACTCCGAGTATTGTCCTCGGTTGCACTTGGATGATGCAGAACGAAGCTGCAGTGAGCCGTGCGATGGACACGTCGTACCACGTGGCGCACCAAGATAACTATCAATTTCTTCTCTTAGGAATTCGGTATTACGGCGTTACAAACCGCTTGACCGACGAGCCGTGAATTACAACATTACGTCAATACGGACGCCTGGTTGAACGACTGCCCAGAGAATGATAGCCGGTAGGACGTCACACAGGACGTATGTACCTCTTGGCACTAATCTTAACCCGGATACAATAGATAATGGCAGAGCGGGCATCAGCGGTAACGACCCGCGCAAAAAAGCTACTCCTTACACGACGTATCGCAAAGAGATCCGACTTCCAATGTACGGACTCGTAAGGAAAGCAAACTCGATCCAAGTACTGAAAACGATCGAGTGATTCTCTCCGAAGGAAACACCTTCGCGAATCAATTAGGGAAAATAAGTAATGTTCGTGAGAGACCTACGTCTCCGGTCAAACGTCGTCGAATTATAATCGAAGCGACAGACCGGCCGAGCTACCTCAGTCTCACGGTCAACAGAATTCTGTGCGCGACAAGACGGAATTACTCTACGTCTCAATCTCGCGCAATATAGAATGTAAAGTTCGTCAGCGGAATTACTTCCGCTGCACGAATATCCCTTATTCGAGCAATCTAGGCTTGACCGCCGTAAAAATTGCGTGCTGGAGAGAGCAGCTATCCTGAAATAGCATTCATACACCGAATTACTACAAATTCGGGTTAGGGAACACCCTTTTCAGCTTACAGCTGTTCTAAATCCATTTCGCAGACGACTTCTGCACGGAGATAAGCGGATTAAATAGTTCTTGGAAATTCGCGACGAATTCGCAGTATCGATGCTCATCGGTTGACACACCGTTCAGGAATGATTAGGAATAACAAGGAACCGCGGCACACGTATCATCGCCGTCAAGCGCCTCTCTCTCTAATGTATACTCTACTCTCTCGCGCTCGTACTCCGTGCGTATACACGCCCGGATGAGTCACCGCTCGCGGTACATAAGAAATCGATCACGACTTCTTAATCCGCGAGCGTTAACAATAACAATTCTACGGACGGTTATTTCAAAAATTCTCGCGAACATGTAATTATGTATTAATTTTCTTCGAACGAACATCTCTGAATCTGCATTACGTGCGGAGGCGCATGTTACACATGCGGATCCCTCCGACTTACTCGTATTTTTAACAGTGACGAATTGTCATAGATAAATAAAATTATTAAAATATAATAGTAA
>NW_017160829.1:2740-4474 GCF_001652005.2 Ceratina calcarata
CCATTGGTCGAACTGCGTGACGTAAAGTCCTAAGTACCAATGAGTGCGCCTCTGTATTATGATTGGCTTATATGAGCCAATCGCAGTGCTGTGGGTAATATACACATGATCAACACGCCGGCAAATCCTTCTCTTTTACGCATAAGGTAGTGATAAGTTTCAAAGATCACGTTGACAGTTGTAGGTTATGAAGCTTTGTGGATATTTGTGCTACGTAGCCAATCAAACAGAATATCGAGCACCGATCATGCGCAGTATGATTGTTATATATTGATTGGATAAAATCAGCCAATCATAGCGTGACAAAACTCCCATTGGTGTGAGCGTATTGCGTCACGTTTCTACATCCAATGGTAGATCAGTGCGCTTGCGCAAACGAGCCAGGGGTTTTGATTGGGTCTCGTGAACCAATAACAAGCACTTTGGAGTGCTATTGGAGGATAAAATCTTTCTAAATAAAGCGCACTATTCAAACCGTCAGATTGTGAAAGGAGCAATAAAATAAATAATGGTATGAAATAGTCAACGTTAATGCTAAAAGATACTAGGCTCACGTGTGAAGATCTATACTCTAGGTAGTTCACTACACATATTCTACACTAGATTAGTAAGAGAGAAGAGAAAAATTCTTTGCTTGACCTCTCAAGAGGTTATAGGATAGAAACCACACTCAACTGAGGGACTCGTGTGAGGTTACAAGTTTTTCAAGTAAGTTTATTGCTGTGTATGTACCACAGAAACAGATCGTTAAGTTTATCGCGATAGCGGTAGGCTACGATCAATATCGTTGATGGGAATAGGTTATGTCATCCCATAGATGAAAGGTTATCCATTCAATCATGTAGTACTTTGTACGTGGATCGTGCGCATCACAAGCACAGTAATGTGATTGGTCCACATTAACCAATCACAGTAAAGAGAGGTTCCTAATGGTTACAGGAACTTTACGTGATATACTGCGTCGAATCAGTAGACACAGCACACGCGCAGATACAGTAGGGGTTTGGATTGGTTCACAGGAACCAATCATAGGCAAGTCATTGTATCATTGGTCCGCGGGGGCAATGACGCAATATTACCACAGTTGGCGTATGATTCAAACTGTCTGACGTCTAAATTAGATTAATTAAGTTAAGTTAGGTTATAATTATATAAATTAAATTATGCCAATTATGTCATGTCAAGGCAACCATTCTGGGTCAACAAATTGATAAAATATAATTAATCATCACTAAAGATGACCTGAGGAATTAGAGTAAAATGTAAGTATATTCAGAATGGACTCTAACTAAGATGTTCATATTACAATAGTTAATGTATAAAATTAATATTGATCCCGATGATGGGTCTCGTGGCGTAAGAGAAGATATAAACTAGTTTGCATCATACAAAATAATAGCCGTAGATAAAATACAGTGCAGCAGACAGTTGTAGGTTATATCGCACGGCATGTCTGTGCAGGTTAATAACTTTGTGCTCGATACTCGATATTCTGTTTGATTGGCTACGTAGCACAAATATCCACAAAGCTTCATAACCTACAACTGTCAACGTGATCTTTGAAACTTATCACTACCTTATGCGTAAAAGAGAAGGATTTGCCGGCGTGTTGATCATGTGTATATTACCCACAGCACTGCGATTGGCTCATATAAGCCAATCATAATACAGAGGCGCACTCATTGGTACTTAGGACTTTACGTCACGCAGTTCGACCAATGGCTAGACGAAACG
>NW_017160830.1:0-232 GCF_001652005.2 Ceratina calcarata
TGATTAAGATTATTGAATATTCATGAATAATTGCATAATAAATAATGATTCAAGGAAAACATATTCGTTGACTATCAAATCATTTTAATCGAGGATTGATTGCTATTTTTGTAGAAAAATCGCGTTTTTATGATGTAACAAGAGAAATCTATGCATATTGTGTCCAAAAATTAAATAAATTTCTCAGGATACGATTTCTGATTAGGCTTATTGAATATTCATGAATAATTGC
>NW_017160831.1:0-232 GCF_001652005.2 Ceratina calcarata
CCACCTGGCAACACATCCAGAGGGTAAAACAACATTTCTGGACCAGGTGGTATAAGGAATATATAAACCATCTGAATGTGCGATCCAAATGGAACAAGGGTTCACATAATCTTACGGAAGGCACAATCGTGGTCTTAAAGGAAGACCACCTTCCACCACTTTCATGGCACCTCGCAAGAATTCAACAAATTCATCCTGGATCAGATGGTGTTGTACGAGCCGTTACCGTTCG
>NW_017160832.1:0-232 GCF_001652005.2 Ceratina calcarata
CAGCTGTATCCAGGAACCAGCTACTTCGGGCCTTGGTCAGGGAGTACGCGTTGAGTATGGGGGTCGGAACCCATTGCCGCGCCGAGCGAGTGTCAGTCGGTACGAGCTTCCCGGGATTGACGAAGTGGAGGGTTAGGTATCCCGGACGACCGGGATAGGATTATTTTCATCCGCGGTTGTACCCACCTACCTGCCTGCCTGCTCCTCCGCGTACGATACGCTGGCATAAACA
>NW_017160833.1:0-232 GCF_001652005.2 Ceratina calcarata
GCCTTCTCCTTCGCGAGACCGATAGCAATAGAGTCACGCGTTAGTTCCGATACATGTAGCGTCTCACGCGATAGCCTGGTAAACATCGAGTCTCGCGCGATCGAATACATTAGTACTAAGCCTAGTTATACCTTAGTAAGTAAGCCGCGCCGCGAATCAACCGCGTAGTAATAAGTCTGGTTATTTGTAGAGGCCCAGTGGCAAGGCCACCCGCCGGACCTTCCGCGCCACC
>NW_017160834.1:0-232 GCF_001652005.2 Ceratina calcarata
GGAAAGTTGTGAGAGACGATTCAGTAGGTTTCGAGTTGTGCACTTCAACTCAATGGCAGAGCCCGAAAAACCCAATAGAGTATTAGGAAATGATTCGAGTATTCGCCTATTGCAAAGATGGTTATCCGCCGATTCCGATAAAAAGAGCGTCATTTCGATTGAGTCGCGCCCTTCGTACATCGTGTAGTTCACGGACCACGCGGATAGTGAAGTTTATTTTGTGAATGAAAAA
>NW_017160835.1:0-232 GCF_001652005.2 Ceratina calcarata
ACACGCGTAGAAACAATGTTTTTTAATAAGTATAAAGAATTGCTTGAAGTTTACGTAACGTTTCGCGTAGTTGATACAATTTTGGAAGCACCAAAATCTAAAGGCGGTTGCCCGTCTTTGGAATTTATATCTTCAAGTGAAAGGTCGAAACGAAGGAAAGCTGAGGATATTCGTTCGTCTTCCTCATTACATGAATTGTCTTATGCCACTCATATGAGACTACGTGCTGCAG
>NW_017160836.1:0-232 GCF_001652005.2 Ceratina calcarata
TTGTATGTATAAATTGTTTTAATTACATTGTCCTTCCCATGTTTCCAAAATTCTGTACTTGCAAATAAAATGAAAAACCAGAAATGTAAAAAAATCGCAAGTTATATATTAGTTTTGAAGACGAAAAAAAAAATAGAAATACCTTTAATTTGTCCATTTTCATCTCCTCGTGAGCCACCAGCCAGAGGTCCAAACGAACTCTAACACGAAAGTTAACGAAACGATGATAGAC
>NW_017160837.1:0-232 GCF_001652005.2 Ceratina calcarata
CATTTATTACAGGTCGTAGAGTTATTAGATGCCTTTCCAGTTGGATTAGATTTTATTATGGTCTTCGAATATATGCCAACAGGATTATGGGAGATAATAAAAGACAATGATATATTATTAACTTCTACTCAAGTCAAAACTTATACAAAAATGATTTTAGAAGGAATTGCGTATATACATGAAAAGAATATAATACATCGGGTAATTTGACTGTAAGATATTAGTGCTTGTC
>NW_017160838.1:0-232 GCF_001652005.2 Ceratina calcarata
ACAGTAATCGCGACAGCCCGTCGGCGAATCTTAAATTGGAAGGCCAAATTCGAAACTCGTTCGGTGAAGCCAATTCAGCCATCCTCTGAATCAACTACCAGCTCATCAAGACTGCCGGATATTCCACTCCCGCAGTTCTCAGGCGACCGTCTAGAGTGGCCTGCATTCTCAGAACTCTTGGAGTCATATATCATCAAAAACGATCGACTCTCAGATATTCAACGCCTGCACT
>NW_017160839.1:0-1662 GCF_001652005.2 Ceratina calcarata
TTCCTTCCTTCTGTTCAAAACCTCGTGCTACTAGGCGGGCCTTGAATTTTCCATTTTGTTTCTGTCGTAATACCCAACGACATGTTAAAGGTTTCACCTGATCCGGTGCATTTACCAAGTTCCAGGTGTGCATTTTTACGAGTGAGTCATATTCTTCGGACATTGCATGACGCCACTTTTCATCTTTCAGTGCTTCAGTGACCGAAATATCTTCTATTTCACCAATCATAGCTATATTAGAGCTATTATTTCCCATGACATAGTCACTGAATCTTGCAGGTAATCTAGTAATTCGACGAGTACGTTGATTCGTGATATTAGTTTGACCAGTATCTGGCGTAACGATTGTGTCTTCAGAGTTTTCTAAAACTTGATGATCAGAATCTTCTGACATGTGAACTTCATTTGAACTTTCATAGTCGGAACCTTCAGACTCAGAGTTTTCAATAGCTTCTTCGACATTTTCAATTTGATTTTCTCTCAGCTCCAGTGTAGCTTCAGCTTCGTTACAGGATTGTAGACCATTGACTTGTTCATTAAATATGACATTGTCTGAACAGTAAACTTCTTGTTCATCTGGCATATATACTCGATAGCAAGGAGAATCAATGTCATAACCAATGAAAACACCCTTCTTAGATTTCTTGCCAGTTTTGGTTCTTTTATGGTCTTGAATAAAGACATAACATTCACAGCCAAAAATTCTGAGCTTCGAAATATTCATTTTGCGTCCAAACCATAATTCAGCTGGACTCTTACCCTTTTGAGAACTTGTTCCTGTTTGATTTAAAGTGAAGACAGCATAGTTAATAGCTTCAGCCCACAATTTTTCATTCAAGTCCTCTCCATGAAGAGCTGATCTAGCAGATTCTACAACTGTACGCATTTCGCGCTCTATTCGACCATTTTGTTGTGGCGTGTATGCGTTTGAGTAGATATGAAAGACTCCAAGTTCTTCCAACAGTTCTCTTGTGTCGGCATTCTTAATTTCTTTTCCATTATCAGACGTTAAACATTTAATTTGTTTGTCAAATTGATTTCTGACCATTCTCGGAAAAGCGTCAAGTTTAGATGCTGCTTCATCTTTTGTTTTCAGAAAATAGACTGTTCTAAAATGAGAGAAGTCATCCTTGAACAGTAAAAAATATTTCGCTCCTCCTAAAGACCTGACATTCATTTCACACAAATCGACATGAATTACGTCGAGTATACGTTTCGCAACCTTCGAATCTTCGGGGTGAGATATACGATGCTGTTTTCCATAGATACATCCAGTGTATACGTAATCATCCCAGTCATCAAGAAATTTGATTCCTTTTGCCTTCAGTACTTCTTTCACATATCTTATATTCTGGTGAGTCTTTGTTTTAATGGAAGCTGTGAATAAACACTTTTCTGACTGTTCTCGAAAAAATAACATTCTGTATAGATTTCCTTCCCGTTCAGCTATTGCTACTATCTCCTTTCCATCTGCCGTAGTAAATGTAGACTGATTCGCATCTGCTGACTGTACATAGTTCTTGTCCAACATTTGTGTGACGGAGAATAAGTTAAAATTCATTTCGGGTACAAACAAGACATCTTTTAATACTATTGGGTACCATTCCTTGCCATTAAAAGCTAGTAATTCAACATCTCATACTCCAATACCTTCCAATTCGG
>NW_017160839.1:3425-4415 GCF_001652005.2 Ceratina calcarata
TCCACTTAGATTATCCCAAGCAGAACGAAAATGATGCAATATGGGTGGCAGCATACTTAAAATTCTAGTTATGACTCAGCTTTCTTTAACTTCTTCACCTTCAGCTTGAAGTTCTTCAGCAAATTGTTGAATAGACATGCAATTTTCAACAACGGACTTACTATTATTATATTTAAAGTTAAAGAATTGTCTTTGCAAACCTTCGACTGTCATTTCTGATTTTTGCCCATACAACATGTGTAATTTGCTTAAAATTTGTTGCACGGTTCTACAGTTTACAATTTTTGGCGTTATACTACCACTCACATTCAAGCCTATAATAGTTTGTGCATCAAGATCTAACTTGATCCAAGATTTTGCTTCACTTGTTTCCGGTCCTTCAGGTTTCAATTGTACACCAGTTGCTATCAGGAATAGCCCTTTCGATTTTAACATAAGATCTATTTTAAATCTCCAAGATGGAAAGTTAACACTACCTTGCGAGTCCTCAGTTAAAATCTCTAACTGAACTTTCATTGAATCCATGTTTATTTGAATTACGTCTGACTTAACTTGCGAATAATCACCTGTGTACAATATACACTCGAAGAACTGATTTAACTGACTAAACTGACAAAATAATTTTTACAGACTGATTTCACAGACTTAAACTTTCGATGTGTTAATTGAATCTTTTTCGATTTCCTTAACGCAGTTAAACAAAATTTGAGAGAGAGAATAATAGAAATAATACATACGTTTTTCTTCCTTAATGAATAAATATAACTACTTTTCTTTCTTGCTGACTGACTTGATGGTAGACTTCGCATCCAATCATTACAATTTCAGACTTCCAGATAACGCAGCTTACCAATAGGCTAATAATTCAATAATTCAGTAAAAAGAAAATTTATACAGACAAGACAATTTTTCCAGCAGTATCTGGGCCCATAACCTGTTGAATTTAACGGGTTTAAAACGATATCTCTGCTGTTCAGATAACGACCACGT
>NW_017160840.1:0-232 GCF_001652005.2 Ceratina calcarata
AATTGCTGAATTGCAATGATTGGGACGAAAAATTAAACGTGACAATCAAACACATTCCTGATGAAGTACATAAAATCTATTCTCCGGATGTTCAGAAAGCAATTATTTCGTTTATATTCAAACGTCTGTGTTTGTTAGACAAATATGACCCGTCTGCCACGACACCTCTTAGTACAGCTATTACATTATTGGTACCAACAAATCCAGCTACACAATTACCGGATCCAGATTA
>NW_017160841.1:0-232 GCF_001652005.2 Ceratina calcarata
CCACTGCTATGTTTTCTTCGTGACGGCTATTATAATTAATCTTGAAATCGTTTTTTCAGGTTACGTAATTCATCGTGAAAGGAGTGTGCAAGAAATAATGGAAATAATACAATTTTTTGAAGCGCAACATAGGCGTCGGTTTTGGTGGCTATGGTATGTGTATAGTTTTTTCATTCGTTTTTACTTATTAGTTTCTTTGACTTATTTAAATTCTGGTCTTTACTGTTGTTTT
>NW_017160842.1:0-232 GCF_001652005.2 Ceratina calcarata
ATCGTCTCTTAAATAACAGAATCAATCACAAATATTGACCCTTTGGGTTTTATAAACTCACACGGTCCTCTTTCTACTGTGTAAAATCAAGTAAACCTTTAAATACTATCAGTCTGCCTTTTTACTCTATCCTTTTAAAATCATTACTTCTTACAATAGAACAATACTAATTCAATTTTATTCATGATTTCACATCTACATACAGTTCCTCTCTCTTCTCTCTTTTTCCTTT
>NW_017160843.1:0-232 GCF_001652005.2 Ceratina calcarata
CTGCTTACCCCCGTTGTCCACCGTAAGGGTCGGACCTCCCAGCCTCTAAGTGGGTACGACGTGGTGATGGTAACTTTCACGGTTCGTGGAAAAAACCAAACGGTAAACTAAGCTATAACCTTGTACGAAACTTTGTTTGGAGTAGGACTGATCCGTTCTTCTAATCCCTCAAAAAATGAAATAATCCTTTCATGGTCTTGGGCCCGAGCCCAAGGACTTTCCGACCGTTTTA
>NW_017160844.1:0-232 GCF_001652005.2 Ceratina calcarata
AACTTTGAAAATGGGTTCTTTTTTGATAAAAATCATGATTGCGAGAAGGATTTTTTGCGACTCGAAAAAAAATTTTTACCATTTACGTGTCATTGCCTATGTTACCGACGTAGTCACAACGACGCGAATATGCGATACAGCTTTGGAAGCAAGTTGAAGAATCTGCTATTTTTTCATTTGTTTTTCATGATTTTCATTTGTTTAACTCGCGACTGTTGAGAGTTCAACCTAA
>NW_017160845.1:0-232 GCF_001652005.2 Ceratina calcarata
CTATATATTTGTATGTAGCCTTGAATGATGCGGCGTCTTCACACAATCCAGCATGCACAGTACGTCTTTGAATGAATCAGCAGTATATAGATCCCTAGGATATTTTATTATACAAAATAATTTCATTACCTCTCTATAGAATATTTTATTTCATGACAGTGTATATTAGATATTTAACAATATATTTAATTTTATCTTAGAAAATAATAATATCCATTCCTGTGAAAACCAG
>NW_017160846.1:0-232 GCF_001652005.2 Ceratina calcarata
ATTTTCCCGTATCTCCAAGGGTTTAGGAGTTATTGAGGAAAAACGAAATTTGTTGTCAAAAGCGAAAGTGCTTGGCTCCAATATTGCTGCACCAGAGAGAAAAACTGGTTCGCAGCCATGAACGCTAGATGGCGCCACAGTGAACTCCAAATTCATTAGAGCAGAGAGTTCCTCTCTGATTAGAGCCAAGCACTTTCGCGGCCATGAACGCTAGATGGCGCCACGAGCAACC
>NW_017160847.1:0-232 GCF_001652005.2 Ceratina calcarata
AAAGAAATTGTTGTTCAGGAAGACCCTCCCTATCTGCCATTTTCGGCTCTTACACTCTTTACGGAACACCCTGTATGTATATATATATATGTATATATAAATGTATGTATATGTATATATATGTATATATATATATATATAAAAGTATGAATATGTATATATATGTATATATATATATATATATAAGTATATACATGTGTATATACATAGGTAAATATATATAGCATATTCA
>NW_017160848.1:0-232 GCF_001652005.2 Ceratina calcarata
GTGAAAGGGCTAAGCTCCTTGTCATTCGTCGCTTTCGTAAGAAGCGCACAGTAGCAGTCAGCAGGAATTGAATTATGTCGATTAATCGTTTCGACACTTTAGGTCATTGGTCCGAGATGCGCTCGAATTGTAGAGCATGTCGAAATGACGACTAAGCATTTCGACATAAGTAAGACGTTTCGAGATACGCATGAAGACCAGGTCATGTCGAAATGATTAAAGAAAATTAGGA
>NW_017160849.1:0-232 GCF_001652005.2 Ceratina calcarata
TTAAGTGGGACTCACGTTATAATATCTCAGAGAATAAAATAGTCTCTACAAAAAAGGCCTCGTATGCCCCTAATGAGAATTCGTACTATAATAACATGTCAGATAGTAAAATACTCAGTCTGTATAGAAAAGGCAGACAGAAGCATATGAGATCTCTTTCTATACAGTTATTAAGTAGGATTCGCACTATAACAGCATTACCTTGAATTATCATTTCACTAAAGACTTGATC
>NW_017160850.1:0-2199 GCF_001652005.2 Ceratina calcarata
CCAAGTACGCCACGATCTTTTGTTGACTAAATACCATGACCTATAAGGTCCTTCGAACAGTTTTGATAGACACGGGACAAACAGATCTTTATGTATCCCGCTCGTGCTTAGATAATCTTTTAATATCAGCAGAAACTGTTCGGGATCTTTCTCGGTTTTTGGGAAGGTTATCCGCCAGGAACTAACAATTCGACCGATTTTAATAGCGAAGTTGTTATCTCGCGAGTCGATACTATTAGGGGTCTGGCTACCCGTTCTTTGAATTCGACTGAGCGTCGGAGGAGGCAGCCGTCCGAGTTCATCGTCGTCGCTGGAGTCACTAGTACGCCAGGACAGCGAACCTCTTCTTGTCGAAAAATTACCGCGGTGTCTATGCGATAAAGTCAACGCACTGCTTTCTCCTTGACTCAATTGATTTCGAACGGCGAGATGCCGTGACGCACGACTGGTCGTTCTAGCGCGGTCGTCAAAATCGCCGGCTACGTTTCCTAGCCGAAATTGGACCTGTCGAAATTCCCTCCCTTCAAAGTCCTCGTCGATTGCATCTTGACGTCGTGAATTAATTGAACCCGTGATATTACCTCTATCGCGTCGATCTACATAAGGAACGAAAGCACGCGCCGTATTTGACGATAATCTATCGGCAGGATTTATGACGTGACGACGTAATGGTCGCGACTCATAATTTTGATCGCAAGATTCGTCGTCTGCACGATATTCAAATTCGTCCTCCGTTGGATTTCGCGCGGGCGAATTTTCGCGCCTAACATTTTCGTTCGCGACGGCTTGAGTTTCCCGTTCGTTATTTTGACGCGGTTCGATTTTCTTTTTTAATTCATGCATTTCATTTAGTAACGCGCTTATTATTCTCCCGAAATTATCTAATTGATTTTCGATCGAGTCCGGAACGGTGTTAAGTTGCGCGGTTACTATTTCCGGTTGGATATTATGTATTAATGGTTGCGACCGTAGACCCGGAGGTGTGACTGATGTTCTTCCCCTGCCTCTACCGAGAGTCGGCGTAGGGTTTAGTCTTCTCTCCGTGGAAGTGGATCGAGAATCCATTGTTAACTCATTATTGGTATTATCCGTCATTGCTACGGTCGGCCGATTAACATTATGTTCATCGTCGGGTGGTGGAACAAAGGTTCCAGTCTGTACCGGTGGTTGAGTCTGGTTTCTGTTCGGTTTACGCTTGGGCGGTGAAGAAAACATATTGGGACTGTTTAATCTACCCTCGATATTTTTCTTCAACTATCCCAAGTCGATTGTATTGTCGATAACTTTGTAATAATAATTGTCGATTGGAACAAAATCCAAATCGACCGCGAATTCTAAACAAGATTAATCTCGCGACTGTTGGTCGGAAAACGATCCGAGTCAACAGTATAATCTATTCGAATACCGGCGAAGTGTCGAAGGATCGGAGCAAGATCCAAACCGCTTCGACGATTCAAAACAACGCGTCCCCTTGACGGTCGAATCAACAGAACAAGATCCGTTACTCCGGCGATATCGAATTACAAAAAAAATTTAACTATCGTCGCGTTNGCTGTTGTGACCTCCTCCTTCGATGGGGCGGTCTTTCGGCTCGGGGAGATCTTGTCTCCCGCCGTGACCTTGCCGGTGCTGCAGTTTCCCGCCTCCTGGGTGGTGAGAGCCGCCGATTTCTCCGTGCTGGAGTCCTCCGCGACTCCGCGGGCCGTTGCGGGCTAGGCCTTTCTCCCTGCCCCACTGGTGGAGTGGTTACTGGCCGGGCAGGTCGTCGCTCCGGTCGTGCTGCACCCCGATTGTCCGTTGCACTGGCTCTCTTCTTGAAGATAAGAGACACTAACTGCCCGTTAGTGTCCCATTTTAATGTCCAGCGACCCTCGGACACCGCACATCGAAATCGTCGACCTCTGTTCGGCACATGTGCAGGCACGCGCAATTGCCAGTGAGCGAGAGGAATCACAAGTTCCTCCGCTCTACGGTTGGAATCCGTTGGCGGGATAACAGCCACTTCCGTGGTCTCCATTGTTGCCTCTTGCAATGTGGGTGCACTCACGCTCGGTTCCGCGTTTTCCACTAATCCCGACATTCTCGCCAAGCTCTCTACTACCCCGTCGAAAGTGTCCTGAAATTCCTCGTCACGCACTCCACGGTCAGTCATTGTCTATTAGACTGCGGGCCCGCGTGCGGAAGAGGTATTTATATGTA
>NW_017160851.1:0-232 GCF_001652005.2 Ceratina calcarata
TTAGCGATGACTCACCCGCTTCGAGATTACAACTTAAGTCGTCGAATAGATAAAACATAACGAGGCACCTGATCAGATTTATTCTTCTAATAATTATAATGTTTGTACAGGCATGGAGTGTTCATTTGGGGATACGAATTTCATCTCCAGGGCACTGAACTCTTGTCCCGGATTGACGGACCCAGCGGAAAAATCGTACTGCTGCTACAATATCGAGGAGAACAAAGCCTAC
>NW_017160852.1:0-232 GCF_001652005.2 Ceratina calcarata
TTACTGACTCAGTAACCCTGTAAACCTCATTAAAATTCACATAATCACTTGTTATAGATTCAAACATACACGACACCGTGATCAAACAAAGAAGTTTTATTAACCTGCAATTTAATACTTTTGTCACGACCTAGACTGGATGGACGCAGCAGCGACGACCCAGTTGTCTCGGAGCGACACGAGTCACCTAGGCGTTTGACCGTCTTTAATGTTGAATCTCGGTAAGTAACTA
>NW_017160853.1:0-232 GCF_001652005.2 Ceratina calcarata
CGAACCCCGTTAGGGCCGCCTATTCCTAACACATTTGATAAATATTTTTGATAAAGTTTTAGCCAGTGGTTGTCGCAATTTTATGTATTATCTGTGAGTTCTTCCAGAATTGAGCTTAGGCAGGTCGGAAGACATTTCAACGTTCTCTCTTCAGATCAACGTTTGTTAAACTTTCATTGGTTAGTGTAGTTTATTGTATAGGTTATTATTATTGTATTATTTATTGTATAGG
>NW_017160854.1:0-232 GCF_001652005.2 Ceratina calcarata
CTGTTGTCCCATGTTGCTTTTATTTCGAAAATTCTTCTGCTACTATCATACTTTCAGAATTATTGTAGGTGGCAATAGTTACTACCTCACGTATAAGAGTATCTGACAATATTCCTCTATTTAGGAGAAATGGTAGAGAAATGTATCAAAGGTACATATACAATGTCCTTTTCATCGTGCAATATATCTATAATATAACACTGCTTAACTGTGGACAGAACATTTTGTACAT
>NW_017160856.1:0-232 GCF_001652005.2 Ceratina calcarata
GTAATTAACCTTCGGTTTTTGACCCGATTTTTACTAATTAAGAGTGTCAATTATTTAATTACCTTGATTGGAAGAAATTCGAATTCACTATTGAATTTTAATTCTCAACTAAAGAATATTTCAATTGTCGATTGAGATGTACAGAAATTTAATCGTTAATGCAGCAATGAAAAAATCTGCAATCCTGATCATAAGGTTTGTGATTCAATCAGCACATAGACATAGACACGAC
>NW_017160857.1:0-232 GCF_001652005.2 Ceratina calcarata
ACATCCTCCACTTTGTACTCTTCGTCATTTTTAATCTTCGACCTCTGCTTACAGACCCTTACTAATTCCAGCCCCCTCCACTGTTCCTTCCGAGAATATATATATATACGTATTTTCTTAAAAATTGTCAGAGAGAAAGTTCCTTTTGTTTAATCTAAAGTCACGAAGCTCTACGCCAAATCTACCGAGTTCATTATTACTGTACCGAGTTAATAAAACCTTCGCATAAATT
>NW_017160858.1:0-232 GCF_001652005.2 Ceratina calcarata
TTTTTAGAACGCGGACTTTGTCTGGACGTGGTACGTGGAATCTGTCTTTCACCCTCGACCTTGCACAGTTTGACGGTGAGCTTCGCTCTTCCGCTCTACGGATCTCTCGAAGGGCGTGATTAAATGCGACGAGAGAAGCTTGACCTTGCGTGCTTTCACGACGAGTCGATCGACTCGAAACAATTTCCCACAAAGAATTCGTAGTCAGAGAGAGAGAGAGAGAGAGAGAGAG
>NW_017160859.1:0-232 GCF_001652005.2 Ceratina calcarata
TTTCCTTCCCATCGTCTCATCTATACCACTGTATCATATATCTATCTCATTGTGTCATAAATACTCGCAATATCTCGCAACGCCTCGAACTCGCGATATCTCGCAACGTCTGTTTCCCATTTCTCCGCGTGAGGCCACCAACATCAGCTCGGAGTTACTCATCAATAGACCGCGAGGTGGAGCGCTTGTAGAATACGAATACCCTAGGCATGAGCATGGCAAATCTTATACG
>NW_017160860.1:0-232 GCF_001652005.2 Ceratina calcarata
CCGTAAAGCCGGTGGTCATGTTTCACCGGAGCGGGGGTCTTGCCTTAATCGGCTGGACCGTGAGGATATAAACCTCTTTATAAAAAATACCCTAACCTCAAGCTCAATGGGCGTGGCGATGGGGCATCGCTCAGACTTAGCGCTGAGTGGTGGACTGTTGGGGGCATTAGTCTTTATCGTTCAAACTTCTGATACCTGGCGCTCTCCGAAGTATGCAGCCCTACCCGGGCAA
>NW_017160861.1:0-3474 GCF_001652005.2 Ceratina calcarata
ATATTAATCTAGTAATTCTGTTATGTTGCTAAAGCTCAATTACATAAGATAAATATAACACGGTGCAACACACAATACATATATTGGATATTGCAAGAAATGAAAAAAGCTTTTTCATAACACGAGGCCGAAAAAGACCATTTATTCGGCGTCTATAAAGTGGACCGAAAATAGAGTTTTCCCGCCCTAGGCCAGTGCTAGAATGCCCTATTTTGCGCCCTAGGTACACAATGTACTATTACCGCCCGGCGTAAGCTCGATTTTACCGCCCTAGGGCGGAAATAGTACATTGTGTACCTAGGGCGCAAAATAGGGCATTCTAGCGCTGGCACGAGTGTGACAGAATGCCCTTTGCGCCCGTGGTGCACATACTATTTTTTGACACGCCGGGCGAGAAATTAATCGATAACAAAAGCCATCGAAGTTGTAATTATATCATTTTCCGTCTTTTCCGCCCTAGGGTGGGAATGTGCTATTTTGCGCCCGCTAAACATGCACGAGAAACCGAATTTCGCGCCCGGAGTGTCAAAAAACTCTATTTTCAATCCGCTTTGTAGGCGACGAAAGATGGTCTTTTTTATGCCCTTTTTATGAAAAATATTGTGTGCGACACGGGCCGAATGGACCTTTCCAGGCTCGGATGATGTTCTGAGTAGCTCGTGTTCATCTCGGGCGCCTGTGGCGCCCTCGACTGCCACTCGTGCTCAAACATCAACCTCGCCCGGAAAGACCCATTTTCGGCCCTTGGTGCACAAAGTACTATTTTCTTCGGACTGTATAATTATTCAATTCTTGCATTGAAACTCTAAAGCATACGATTAAAACTTAAATGTCAAATCTTCATTTCGAATGTTGTACAAAGCCTGCAACGTACCTGTTTGCTTCGTGTTGAAAATGAACCACCCCTTTTTTTCCTCAGACGGCACGGTACGTGATTCTTGCTCCGGAGCGAACCAATCGACTGGAGTCGTATTCTTGAAATTAGGATTCGACTCCTCGACATAAGTGATTGGTATCCACCACCTGGTAGGATATTCGATGACTTTCATCAGCACGATTACGAAATGTTCTTGTGTCAATTGGTAGCCCTGTTTGACTCTCTTAACTGTCAACGTCGGATATCCCGGATATTCCACCCAGTTATACATTATAACTTGCACGGGCTGTTTCCATTTAATCCCACTCTCATCCAGGGCTTTCTGGAGGGACCGGAAAAGGTCATTCGAATCCGCATTACCCAACGCGCTGCAACAGTTATTATTATTTAGTAGTATTATGCAATACAGAAAAGAGTATAGAAATTGAGGAAGAGCAGATATGAGTAGAAGAACTTTGAATAGGTATTAGGAGGAATTATTTAATTGTCGTTTAGAGGTTCGAGAAGAAAGTTCGTTACGACTTTTATAGAAAATTTAATGGTTGCACAATTAAATTTTGACATACATTTAGTCATTTATTGAATTAAATACGTACTATTTTGTTCCACACTTTTTCATGCAACTTATACACTCTACTTCTAAAAACAGTCCAAAGTACGCATTTATGCCATTCAATACTACATAGTTACTTCTCAGATAATCAAGAGAAAATTCGTTTTAATGCTGAGTTTGAGTTCATTGCCGAGCACTTTTGTCCTTATTTTATTCAGAGCATCGGAATTTTTGATACATGGATCAAGAAATATATGAGTATGTGAAAATGCACGAAAACAAATGATGTACATGTACTCTGAAACGAAAATCGTAATAACTGTATACATTTTGTAACAACCACAAAAATTAATCGACACCCGTTAATAAAAAGATCTGCCGAAAACCGCGGGGACCGCCGGCCTAACAACACGGATTATTTATTAACAGCAATCGTTAGCAATGCGTGATTATATAAGGAGCGGTCGGACCGGCGAATTCTCGCATTCTTTGTTGTGCTCGGTTGGGGAAGAACGGGGTAAGCCAGGGGTCTCAGAATTTTTCCCGCACGGCTCGCTTCCCCTGTTTTTTTCGCCCGTATTTCGAGCCCCACTACTATTCCCCTCATGCGTGCTCATGCGCGTTCGCGAAGCTCTCCGCAGCGCTACCGTGAAAATCACTGCATACCCCCACCAACTATTGGTCCCCACCATGGTCGCGTCGTCCCCACTTTCCGGCCGAGGGATAAATTCCGAGACCCCTGGTCGGACTATCCACCGGTCGCCCTGTAAATGTAGAAATCCCTCATGGAGAGGAGAGAACGGTTGGAATAACTATCGGTCGCCCTCCGGGAATAGGGTACAGGGAGCGTCACTTGGACGCCTGAGAATGTATAGGGAGGAAACGGTCGGACTAACCACCAGGGATCTCGTAATTTTTCGCTCGGCCGGAAAGTGGGGACGACGCGACCATGGTGGGGACCAATAGTTGGTGGGGGTATGCAGTGATTTTCACGGTAGCGCTGCGGAGAGCTTCGCGAACGCGCATGAGCACGCATGAGGGGAATAGTAGTGGGGATCGAAATACGGGCGAAAAACAGGGGAAGCGAGTCGTCTGCGAAAAATTACGAGATCCCTGCTAACCACTGGTCGCTCTGTAGATATAGAAATCCCTCATGGAGAGGAGAGAACGGTTGGAATAACTATCGGTCGCCCTCCGGGAATAGGGTACAGGGAGCGTCACTTGGACGCCTGAGAATGTATAGGGAGGAAACGGTCGGACTAACCACCAGGGATCTCGTAATTTTTCGCTCGGCCGGAAAGTGGGGACGACGCGACCATGGTGGGGGACCAATAGTTGGTGGGGGTATGCAGTGATTTTCACGGTAGCGCTGCGGAGAGCTTCGCGAACGCGCATGAGCACGCATGAGGGGAATAGTAGTGGGGATCGAAATACGGGCGAAAAACAGGGGAAGCGAGTCGTCTGCGAAAAATTACGAGATCCCTGCTAACCACTGGTCGCTCTGTAGATATAGAAATCCCTCATGGAGAGGAGAGAACGGTTGGAATAATCACCGGTCGCCTCGAGAATAGAGTACAGGAACCCTCCGGACGTCTCTAAATGTATTAGTTCAAATCCGAAAGCGAGGCGGAGAAAAATCTGATTTTGTATTCATTCCCATGTGTCGAGAAAATGTGAAAATGAATAAATTAATATTTCTGTTTTCCCAGAACCTCTGTTCCCTTCAATCCCGAATCCACCCTACAATTTTGAATTTCAATTAATTTCATTCTAAAGATTAGTTGTTCTGAATAAAATAAGGATAAAAGTGCTTTAAACGTACCTTAACCTCAAACTGAATATTAAATAGTATATTATGCTACAAGTGAGTAAAGTCACTCATTATTATCGCGGGTGGATTTACTGCTCTCGCTTTGCTCGGGCATTAATCACCCTAGGGAATAGTAGACTTTACTCCCGTGTTGCATATAGTATTTTATTCACGACTAAACTATAAAGCCATTTTATTTAAAACTAGGTTAGGAACTGAATTTTAAACATTTTC
>NW_017160862.1:0-232 GCF_001652005.2 Ceratina calcarata
ACTTACAAATATCTGCGACCTATACGACGAGCGGGGAACCTTCAGAAATCCCGCGCGATTAATCGACCTCTCTCTGTCTCTCTCTAAAATTTATTGGAGCGAATAACCTCCAAAAGGGACGGTGGAACGTAACGGTATGAATACAAATGAGCGTGACAGGTTAGGCAACATCGAAAACGCATGGACGAAATGGCGAGGCGTCGGACCAATCAGAGAAAAGAAGGTTAGACAT
>NW_017160863.1:0-232 GCF_001652005.2 Ceratina calcarata
CTCCCACTGTGTGTATTATAATTAATTTTCAAAATCCCGCACATAAAAACAATACAAATTTTTCAAGGATTCCTATTATAAGATTTCTCTCATAATTATCCCTCAACGTTTGCGGAATTTAAGCTTCGGGTTTAATAAGCTCGATTTCAATTGCACGACGCACTGCTTTTATAGTCCTTGTTGGATTATTTAACTTTAAATAATCAATGTTATCAAAAATGATCCAGAGGAC
>NW_017160864.1:0-232 GCF_001652005.2 Ceratina calcarata
CCAGTAATCGCTGCGTACTTTTTTATGGTAGGTTCGCGTCTTGTCACCGACCATACTTTTTTTATAACATACGTGTTTTTTTTTCTTACATTTACTATTTATTGAGCAGAGTTCATTATCTAAACAGTATTTTCAATTGTTTAAAAATATTTTAACAATGAGCAGGTAATGTGAGACCATCAAAAGTTTACTTAATATCTCTGCAAGTCTATCTACCATAAAAATATAACTA
>NW_017160865.1:0-232 GCF_001652005.2 Ceratina calcarata
TAAGATCCGTGCATTCGTATTTAAAGATTTACCAACGTGTACCCACGTATTCTTATGAGCGAGAGCAATTAAGCAGCCCCTGGAGCGCCCTTACTCCGGTCCGTACAAAATAATCGAGCGTGTTAGACGATTACGTAATTGATGTGAACGGTTCACCTCGGAACGTTCACATCGAAACTAGAAGAACGTCACTGGGTCAATGTGCCGAAACCCGGGACTTGAAGATAAAACA
>NW_017160866.1:0-232 GCF_001652005.2 Ceratina calcarata
AAAATGCCCATGAGGGCGTTCCCTACGCCCTCAAGGCGGGGGGCCAAGCATTGACACGACACCTAGTCTATCATTATTCGGTTGCGAACAATATGGCTTTGTAGACGATGATCTACGCGAATATTTCCAAATAATTAAGGAGTTAGAACAAGACCGTGTTAAGATTAGAAACAACGCAATTTCCAAGAATCTGCGTGTACAAGAATAGAATAAGGACCTTTATGATAAAAAA
>NW_017160867.1:0-232 GCF_001652005.2 Ceratina calcarata
CTCTCACATGCACTTCTCGTATATTACTAGATCTCTAGTAAATAATTATCGAATGTTGATATACGTTAAAATCGGAAAAATACAAGCATATGGCAGTGACTGAAATTAATTATTCCAGAATTTCAAAACTTCATTGATTTTTGTTTAACATAAATAATGGATGGAACGATTTTAAAAAATTCTCACACGTGCTACTCACATAGTACAATTTATTTTATTTAATTTTCTATTA
>NW_017160868.1:0-232 GCF_001652005.2 Ceratina calcarata
TACACTGGAAATGATCTTCCCAGAATTTTAAATTCGAATTAGACAATAACCTCATTATTAATGACTATGCAAACTAAATATATGAATTGCGTGTTATATTCAGAACTGGTATGTCCAAAATGATTTGTGATAATAAATAATGTTTATTGCATACAAAAAGAATTGCTTCTGTATTATTATTTGAACTAGTGAAATATTTCAAATATTTAGTTTACTGTTCAAACGAGATTTT
>NW_017160869.1:0-232 GCF_001652005.2 Ceratina calcarata
AGGTGCTCACGCAGCTAGCCACTCTGCGTGAAGAAGCCCGGGTTGTAAGGCCGGATTTCAACTGACCGCCAAACTATGATCAGTCCCCTTTACAGAATACTTCGGACTTCATCAAAGAGCTTCTGACCGGGAGGGCTATCTGACAACTACGATCAGGCCCGACACAGAAATACTCCAGACTATATCCTGAAGAACCCTACCGGGATGATTCAACCGGCGACCAGCTACGTAA
>NW_017160870.1:0-232 GCF_001652005.2 Ceratina calcarata
AACGTAGGATCGTCGCATCGCCGTATCGAAAATGGCGGCGAGCGAAAGCCGCTGGGGTTCTTTTCTCTTTCCATTCCTTTTCCCCTTTGGTCTCGCTCGTTGAACCGTGGCAACGAGTAGGTATGTATTTGTTTTGCGGCGTACAGATGAGCCTCTCGTCCTGCTCTTCTCTGTCCGCGTCGCCTCTTCTTCCCCCGGCCGTACGAGGGAGAAGCCGCACCTCGCGCCTCTC
>NW_017160871.1:0-232 GCF_001652005.2 Ceratina calcarata
AAATATTTATTTCAATTTCAATAATTATTAATTAATTTAATTAAAAAACTTCAATTTTAATAATTGAATAATTAATATAAAATAATCGTGTCAAATGGAAATCGTTTGATTTTTATTCATTAATTATGACGAATGTATCTCAACGAAACGAAATTGGTTACAGAATAACCAGATAATAATGACTGACACAAATTAAAAAAAATGGACAGAATTCGATGTCAGTTCGGATGCA
>NW_017160872.1:0-315 GCF_001652005.2 Ceratina calcarata
GAGTTTCATTCTGTGGTTATTCTCCTTAGTTCTTAATCCATTCTATTTTTGATTAGATTTGCATTTGTTACGGGTTATTTTTTATTTTAATTAATTGTCATGGGAGACTAATTGACTATGTTACGTTTCAAGTCTGGGGGGGGGGGCTGTACTTGTTATTATGCTGCGGCGGTTTTACATTTTAAGTTTTTCCTGGAAATTGTGTTGCAGATTCAATTGTGCCTTGAGATGGTTCACTGGGTATTTTTGTGCGTACAACTGGAGGAAGGCTTGTAGCTACTGAAGGCCAGCCAACAACAATGGTTGAACGTGGCG
>NW_017160872.1:2706-3400 GCF_001652005.2 Ceratina calcarata
CTCCAAATATACCCCGTGTATATCCGTGTAATAGCTGGCAGTTTAGAGCCTTTGCAGATGTTTTTAGACAGTTAACACATCCTTATGTTTTATTGGGCTTCTAGTAGCAGACCCTATCGAGTTGAATGCAAGGACTCATATCAACGGATAAGATCGTGATAACTGGGAGAGCTTACTATCTTTTAATAATACTATTGTGCGCAAAGGGTTTTTGAATATTTATAAATTCGTAGGAACGGCTGATCATTATTTATTTATGTTCACTTTTCTATGGTCTCTAAGCTACAGATTATTATTCACGGTCCAGAATCCATGAATTTTCTTAATTTCAACAATTATTATGTGTCGGCTGACTGACCATTATGGGAATCCTTCTAGATGTGTGTTTCGTACTAAGTCTGGGGAGTCATATAGAGAGGTCATTTCCCCTCAGTAGCACAGCATATCATAAGTTTGAAGATGTCCGAATCTGGAACTGACCTACCAATGTTTGAATTTTCAGGCGATGGATTTTAAGATGGGTCATGAATCTAAACATGATTAGTTAAAGGGTCTGTACGGGTCTATTCCGACGCGTGTAATTATCAGACATTGAGTTTGGTGGTTTAGGTCGGCGATTGCTGAATTAGATGAAATGTAACCATTTCATCCAAAGTCCTGTGGGGAATGTGCGCTGATTCTATAATTATTGCAT
>NW_017160873.1:0-232 GCF_001652005.2 Ceratina calcarata
TACTCTTTACTCCCCCCGAACGTCGGACGGGGGAGCGCTCGCCCGGGGCAGTTGGAGCTCCGATACCCCAACCCAATGTGCAATCCCTGGCTAGGGGCCCGAAGGGGACACTTCCAGACGTCAAACACCGGAAAGGCCTCGGCAGAGCTAGCTCACATCAGCCCTCGAGAACTGGGGGCCAAACTAACCCCCAGCACCTCAGGCACTCCCAGCCCCCCGAATGTTTGCGCCA
>NW_017160874.1:0-232 GCF_001652005.2 Ceratina calcarata
GAAAATGGAAGTAACAATTATTAACCGAGTTTCCTGATTCCCGAGAACAAAAAAAAGATAATGCAAGTACGAGAACTGCTTTGAGAAAGCGTTTAGAGAAAAGTTCATTGGCGTATCAAAAGCTGATGGGAGAAATGAGACGAACGAGAGGTTTGAGGGGGGAGAGTGGAGGGGGAGGGGCGAATAACGAGGAGGAATCCTAAAACGAACGGCCGTCAAACGAACGCGTAGC
>NW_017160875.1:0-232 GCF_001652005.2 Ceratina calcarata
TCAATCATTTCATGAATCATTCTTACATAAATATTTGATGTTCAGGATTCGAATTGAAATTCCATAGAGGTCTGAAGCTTTCTCCATTTCAAAATTGTTTAATGGAGTTTTCTTCTTCATTTCGAGCGCAGAAGATTTTTCTTATCTCCACGCTGCAATGATTTACTTTATTCTTAGCTCAATTAGCCATTTATCTTGAATTACATATATTACAAACTTGAATGTAATGAAG
>NW_017160876.1:0-232 GCF_001652005.2 Ceratina calcarata
ATAAATATGTGACAGGCAGTTAACCCCTTGACATACTAATAAAACAGAATTTTATTCGACCGAAAAATACTATTTAAATTACATTACTAATCAATGCTAAATAGTTAAGTTTTCTCAGAGACTTCAAAGTCTATAATGGCACGTGGAACGAAAACGTCTCCCAGACATCATTTGATGAATAACTTTTTCCAACAAATTCTTAAGATACTTTTGTGCACAGATTGGATGTTAA
>NW_017160877.1:0-232 GCF_001652005.2 Ceratina calcarata
TACATCAGAGGATTACGCACTATAAATGGTACTCCAGTCGTCACTTATGCCAGAAGAACTGGATTTCTGGGAATAATAATTTCGTTATACAATGTTGTACAATTCTACGAACATTTTATTAAACCGTTTAATGGATACTTATTAACTTACAAACTTTCCCAGAATCATTTAGAGAATTTTTTTAGCGCAGTAAGAAGCAAAGGGGGTCATAGTAACAATCCTACGTGCTATC
>NW_017160878.1:0-232 GCF_001652005.2 Ceratina calcarata
GGGTTAGCAGAAGTAGAGGCAGCATCCTGCATGTTTACATTCTCTACAATCTCCTGATGGGTAGAAATAACATTGAACGACGAAGAAGGATTAGCAGACATAGAGGGAACAGCTTGGGTATCCTCTTTGATCCGTTTCGCATGCTCAAGGATTTTACGTCTTATCCTACGCCTCTGTCTATCTGACAACTTACTCACTGGTTTCCGCCAACATGAATTTTCACGTTCCATAA
>NW_017160879.1:0-232 GCF_001652005.2 Ceratina calcarata
GGAGAAAGCGATACAAGATGAAATCGATTCTTTATTACGAAACAATACTTGGGATACAGTGTCTTGTCCAGTTAATAAAAACATTGTAGACTGTATGTATGTAATCCTAAAAGGTATAAGGCTAAGCTTGTGGCAAAGGGATTTAGTCAGAAATATTTGTTAGATTACCATGAGACATTTGCACCGATTGCCCTAATTACTACCTTTAGATTTATTATTGCTTTCACTAACC
>NW_017160880.1:0-232 GCF_001652005.2 Ceratina calcarata
ACATGTTAGGAAAATTAAAACATGGAGACAAAGTATGTCGATTGAAAAAGGCTCTGTACGGCCTGCGTCAAGCCGGAAGAAGCTGGAACTCACGATTGGATGAAGTATTACGACGATTGGGAGCAAAACCCTCAAACGCCGATCCCTGCGTATATTTCTTAGATCGAGGGGGTGACCTGTTGATAATCATCATCTACGTCGATGACATCCTCGTAATGTCAAGAAATTTGAA
>NW_017160881.1:0-232 GCF_001652005.2 Ceratina calcarata
ACTACTAAAAAAGATTATGACATTACGAAAATGTCGAAAATTATCCAAGTTTGGAAGATTGATTATTCTCTAACAAATTATCATAAGACGATGACTTTTCTATTAAATTAAAGCTTGAAGCCTCTACTTTAAAATTTAAGTCCAGAGGATTTTAATTTGATACAATCCTACGACGGAGAACGATTAAATCTAAGGGCATGTTTAAAATTAAAAAAATTAACAAAGTTAGACA
>NW_017160882.1:0-232 GCF_001652005.2 Ceratina calcarata
TGCATTGACAATTTTAATTATTTGTAACATGCATTTAAATAGAATTATTCTCATAAATTAAAGAAATTCTGAACTTCAAATCATTGGATAAAATATTTATTCACGAACCCATCAACTCGTTCACTGCAGAAGCACAACGAAGTGATTTCGATTCACCGATTTCAATGCTCGTAATTTCATTAATATACTTCACCCAGATTTCTCTTAAATTGCTAGGTGTATGAGGTACGAC
>NW_017160883.1:0-704 GCF_001652005.2 Ceratina calcarata
AGAATGCAGGAGTATATCCAGGCAATTGTCGACTTCTTCTCGAGATGGAAGTTGTTCTTGAATGCTGGCAAGATCGAGGCCATTGTCTTTGCCAGGAGACTTGTTAAACCTTCGAGTCCGCTCGAGGTTCAGAGCGTATCCATAAATTGGTCGAATAGAGTTACTTATCTGGGTGTGATCCTGGATTCCAGACTCACCTGGATCCCAGCTATCACTGATCGAATTCAAAAGACTTTGAAGGTCGCGGGCGCGCTTAGAGCGCATACCAGTCGTTCGTCTCCTTTAAACAGAAACATCAGGCTGTCTATTTACAGAATTTGCATTAGGCCTGTCCTTACATACGGCGCACTTGTATGGTGGGACTGTGTCTCGAACACCAGGAAAACTCAAGTTCAAAGGTTGCAAAACAAAATAATCAAATCTATCATCCGGGTCCCCTGGAAAACCAGTACCTCGGAGCTCTGCAGAGTGGCTGGCACCCCTCTCATTAGGGAATATGTCGAGCGCCTCATTGAGGGCTTCAATACCGACGTAGCGAATAATCAACTAATTAGAGATCTTTCTAAATTTAATAGACATACGATTCCTTACAAAATCAAAGTTAAGTTCCCATTGTTCAGCAAGTTCATGTAAAATTCATTTCCTGCTTGATTTTCACAAACTAACTCATGAGGCGGTGGAAAGTCTGCCTCCTCTCCCTATCC
>NW_017160883.1:750-1837 GCF_001652005.2 Ceratina calcarata
GATTATACTAGTGCTCTAGTTAGACCAGGCATGTCCAATTATAATACAAGTCTGGTTCCTATAAACCAACCCAAATAGGCACTGTTAGTGCGCACATGCACCGCTAGTGCTCATATTTCGTCACGATGCTCCCAGATGAATAAACATTCATTTATCTCGCGATCTAATTGCAACGATCAATCAGAAGGCCTCCTGCTGATTGCGCGGGCGCTTTGCAGTGGATTATTACCCTACTGTAATGAGCGGGTCAAAACATAACCTATATTTCTCTGTACTAAGACTACTCTCGCTCATAATAAACAAAAGCTACGTTTCCTGTATTACCTACCAGGAGCAAGTACGACCCCCTGTGTAGCATAATACTATTTTATCGCTAATCAGACTCTCTTTAGCTGACAGCTGATGCAGCAGTCTCTGCATAGATAACCTCTCATCTAATACAACTCATTACCATACTTCCTTAGCGATATCTATGCCATCGCAGCATACGATAGCGGTGCAGCTAGTTTTTTTTACCCCGCATCCCTAGTAATACAGTCATGCAGAATATCTTTATAAATTATTAAATTTAGAAGCGGTTTCAAATCTTTCGCCTTAAGTATAATCGGCGTATATTATCTATCTCCCAATAAGAAAACAACTCGCGCGCTATTGGCCCACGAGAACCAATCATAATACTTATACCTTTTACGCATGCTCACTGAACGTTCATTGGACGCTCATTATGACGTAGTAGTTTCCTAACAAATCAGGGAGCTAGACAAAGCTGATTGGATCGTACCAACCAATTACAATGGTATGAGGGCTACGCGCATGCCCAGTGAAGTACCCCTGAGCCGATTGGCTCCATCTCATAAGCAGCTTCGAGTAAAATAACCTATATCCGTCAATGTTAAGAATATTAATCACGTGCAATCTAGACGTATAAACATGGGAGGAAAATGAACATTGGAACCATTATAACTCTTCTTTAACTAATTATTTATTTCTTATCTGATCATTCATTCAAGCATCACCTGTATTACTTACCTATTAAGGTCTAGCCCCACTGACGACACGACAACGACACGACAACGACAATTTGGGT
>NW_017160884.1:0-232 GCF_001652005.2 Ceratina calcarata
AAACACTACTGTTTCAATTTTAATAGTCCAATAGATCGAACACTATTGACTTATTCCTTTTATTAATACAACAGATCAAACACTATTGTTCACCTCTCCATAGTCAAATAGATCGAACACTATTGACTTAACCCGCAAACAACACAATAGATCAAACACTATTGTTCAATTTTTAGAAGTCAAATAGATCAAACACTATTGACTTAATCCGTAATTAATACAATAGATCAAA
>NW_017160885.1:0-232 GCF_001652005.2 Ceratina calcarata
AATCGTGTGTGCCACGCTTCGAGCTCGTTTCCATATGGATTATCGTCCTTGGGAAAGAAAACCGAAGGAATTGGAAGGACTTACTTACGGTTAATTGAGAAGGGGCTCGAGTACCATTACAATTAACTCGAATAACCGGGGCGCTAAAGAAGCAATTCTTAATCTGTCTAATGGAATACTAGAGACGACATTAAAACCGTGTTCGTACTTTCCTTTCTTCGTCTTCTTCTTC
>NW_017160886.1:0-232 GCF_001652005.2 Ceratina calcarata
ATACACCGACTTAACTGCATATCATTAAAAATAAAGTATATTTGAAGTGAAGCTGTGATTAATCATTTTATTTTATATTATTCTATTATGTTCTTATGTTATTATTCTATTTTCTATTATTTATTCTTATTTTTCTATCTTTGAATTGCGGGATTGCCCTTCCAATTTTATTGGCATTCCAACTGTGATTACCCAATAAGTTCTAGCAAAGTAGTTGGAACGAATAATTGAA
>NW_017160887.1:0-232 GCF_001652005.2 Ceratina calcarata
ACCGCGTTGTTATCAAGATCGTAATTATCAAATGAGAACAGCCGAATTACACGTTCTTTGCGATGCCAGTACAAAGGTTTATAGTTTACAGCGGTAGCTTGTTGGCGATTTAAATTGCCAAATGAAACATTTCGTGCATCAATTATTATGTCGAAGAGTCGTTGTTAGGAGGAGACTTAACGGGGTCCGGAATTTCGAGGAGGAATATTTAGAGACAGGGTTTTTAAATAAA
>NW_017160888.1:0-232 GCF_001652005.2 Ceratina calcarata
GCCCGGTTCAGTAGCGTCACTTCGGCGGAACGGACTGCGGTAAGGAAAGGGTTAAGGCTCCAAGTGAGGCGACTGTACCTGACGACAGAGAAGAGATCACTACGAGGAAAAATTGCTTGTGATAATACAAGAAAAATCTCATATTCAGTCTACGAAAACTTAAAACTAAAACCAATTAAGATTAATTTATACAATATTCACAAATATCTAAGTTTAATCATCAATATTTGCC
>NW_017160889.1:0-232 GCF_001652005.2 Ceratina calcarata
CAATATCCGAGAGCGTGCTAGCTCCAACGGATCTTTCGAGGTTCGTACAAACAATAATATCCTCAAACTCAGATTACCAAGGGACACAAAAGTCACTGGGTATGCAGACGATACCTTAATTCTAACATTACATCATGATTTAAATCAATGTCAGCTCAAAGCATCAGTAGCAACGCCATTTATAATAAACCGCATCAGATCCCTTGGTCTCACAGTGGCAGCACACAAAACA
>NW_017160890.1:0-232 GCF_001652005.2 Ceratina calcarata
CTCCAGCCAATTGTACTGACAATTGGTCAAATATTTAGTATCTGCTCGCGAACCAAAATTTTACTCTCGCACGAATTATATGAAACTGCACGAATTTTTTGATCGTCGAATTTTGACGATCTCAGTTGAGAAATTCTTTTGTACGTAATAGAACGCGTGCATAGATATTACAATTACGCTGGCTTCACATTTTCGATCGGTACGATGTAAACAAATGGGGACACTTGAGCGA
>NW_017160891.1:0-232 GCF_001652005.2 Ceratina calcarata
GAAAAATGAGAGCCTCCCTTTCAGAATTGGGAGAAATGCGCGCGAGCATTCGCGTACACAGCTTTGTCAATGCCGACCTCATTTTGATCGGCATTTTTTAACATTTTTTAAGTGCCGTTCAAAACGCGCATAGATCCAGTCGATACCCGTTCTAGTTGTGCGTTGGGATATATTGCTTAGAAAAGTCGCAATATAAAAAGAGGGCTGCAATATGAATCAGTTGTCCATGTTC
>NW_017160892.1:0-232 GCF_001652005.2 Ceratina calcarata
ATAGCCAATTGCTTCGTCATCTAATTAGTGACGCGCATGAATGGATTAACGAGATTCCCTCATAAGCCAACTGGGAGAAATTCAAAGAGGTCTTGCTACGAGAGAAATCCCGTAGCCTCTCAGACATGAGCCATAACACCGTGGCTGAAGTTGAAAGAGCGACTGCAACATTGCAGACCGCCATCATCGCGGCCTGCGAGCAGTCGATGAAAGAAAAGGTGCCGTATAATAG
>NW_017160893.1:0-232 GCF_001652005.2 Ceratina calcarata
CTCAGCCTTGGTTCTAAGTTCTGAGTCGGTTGACTGTATTCTTAACACCTAGCCAGTAACTGGTTTATCAAATAATTTCGATTTCAATTAATTTATTAATGTATTATTAAAATCAATTCATCTCGATTCAATATACGAGCTAAGTTTCCAGTTTGAAATTGTTTTTGTAACAATCGAAATTTCGATTAATCTAAATTATTTATTCATTTGTTTTTACAAATTTGTTAGATCA
>NW_017160894.1:0-5977 GCF_001652005.2 Ceratina calcarata
AAGGAACGTGTACGTAAACAATTTCATACTGTATGTTGAAGATATGAATTCTCGCCATTGCAATTGTTGATCTGTTCGCTGAGAATACGTAGATAGTAAATGATCGTCAAGTATTCTATAACGATATCGATTGATAATTAGGTCGTGGGGTGTAGAACTCGAGAAGCTAAATATATATAATACCTTTTCAGATGCAATAAAAGTATGTACCTAAGCGAACGCGGAGAAGTGTCAAATTTCGGAAAATATTGTCCTTTCGGTCTGCCGTTCGCAACTGCCGTACTTATTGTTAACTATTTCAAATGGCTTAACTCCAACAGGACTTCCTGCTGTGCTTTCCACTTCGCACAAATTAGGAACTCCATGACTTCAAGATCTCACAACCTAATTAACAATCGACTTCGTTTTAGAATACTTGTCGATTATTTACTACCTACGTAGTCTTACGGAACAAATTAACATCTATAGTTGCCAGACTTCATATCTTTAACATACAGTATGTGTTAGGTGAATACCTAACCGGGTCCGGATATGGAGCGGGAAACGGGTTTACACAATGAATAAAATAAATTTACAATTAAATTCAGTTTATTAGACCGGCCAACAGGCCGATCCCTCAAGTCGTAAGTACAAAATACAGGGTGTCCCAAAACTAGTGTAAGGAATTTTAATGGGAGGTTCCTGACATGATTTTAAACAACATTTTCCTTTGCGAAAAAGTTGTCCGAGGCGTGGTTGAGGAGTTATTAACAAAAAACACCGACCAATCAGAGCGCTCGGTTCGCGCGCGCTCCGGCTCGGGAGCGTTGGCTCCGATCCGGCCGGGCGGCTTTTCACGCGTTTGAACAAGCGCTCCGCTCAGTACGAAGCGTTTAACAAACTACATGAATAACAATGCAAGGAAATTGTTGTTCGTGCACTATTATGAATAACAATTAATACACTTAATCGTTGTTCACGTGCAATGGATGGAGAAATGATAGATTGTTGATAATTGATGGATGATGATAGGATTAACAAGTCGCGGGGAATATTGAATTAAAAAGAAAATGTAAAAACTGTAGAGATTTAGACTTACCCATTCATTCGCAAGTGCACCTGCTAACGATGGGCCACGGTCAATGGGTCAGCGTCCTTGCCGCTCGCAGGTAGGCCACAGCTGATCCTCTGTCCAGGGAAGGAACCTCGCAATCCACCGCACGATCACTCTTAAAAATTTTAACACACTGAGATTATTGCTCCTACGTCCTATCAATACACGTCTTTGAAAGCAGCCGATTGATTTTTATACACAAACTCAATTTCATTACACCACTGTCACTTTTCACTTAAAAATTTTCAAACACGTACACTGTCGTTGTTGCACTCTAACATTACACGTCTCCGAAAGGAGCCGATTGTTTTTTATTCACAAAATGAACTTCACTATCCGCGTGGCCTGTGAATTACACGATGCGCGAAGGGCACGACTCGATCGGAATGACGCTCTTTTTATCGGAATCGGCGGATAATCATCTTTGCGTTAGGCGAATACTCGGATCATTTCCTAATACTCTATTGGATTTTTCGGGCTCCGTCATTGAGTTGAGGTGCACGACTCGAAACCTACTGAATCGTCTCTCACAACTTTCCTTCGGGAGAATTTTCCCCACTCGATGGCCAAATTCGTTAGTGAAAATGTTTTTAACATCCCTGAAAGAAACTCTACCTTCGAGTCCTTGTCATATTTACAACATTCCCCACGTGTTGAACACTCGGTACCTCCGCGACTTGCAGCNGTATAATCGGCTTAATTGCCCTCGTGGCCAGGGCCGTGTCGTCGCTCTCTTAGCGCCGATCACTGTAATAAAAACAAAAACAACCGAAAAGGTTGAAGTTATTATTCTGTTCGTACTCGACAGAATTAACTGACAATAATCAGTGGACTGTATTTTCGGAAGAGAATATTCTCTCTTCCGATTTCCTCTTTATTCAGATAATAGAGGATTCTCTATTCTTCAAATTATCTCTGCCCATACGCAATTGTACGGGTTGAGATGGCCTTTAAACTTGGCACTGATTTCGATGTGCCGAAAACAGGGCCAGGGAACGCCGTTTGCAGGGACACGCACAGCTTTATCGGTTGTGCGCGGGAGCTCGGGTTGTAAGGCTGAAACTCCTACTGGGCATGCATAAGCGCAGTACCCTGCAAAACTGCAACAACTCAATTGCTGTGCACCTTTACCGGAGAGAAACTGTATCAACTTATTTTCGCGGTACCTCTTAGGCCTTATGCGATGGCGCCGTTCTCTAGCCAGTGGTCAGCCAACAATTGGCTATTGACCCGGATCGATACCCGTGGCCCAGATACCTTTATCACGTGTCCTGTTAACGACACTGTAATCAGTGCGGCCCTGACGAATCTAAAGAAATCTTTAGAATGCGTATCGCTTTTTGAATATAACTTCAGTCTAGCGCCAGTAGGAAATCGAGAGACCTAATCGTCTCCGATATCTTCTTCGATCAATATCTTGACAGTGTAAGGAAATTCGTACGAAAAACGTCCGATCCGTAATTGCGAGATTGTGAGTTGATGACTCGCCGGTGCTCCGGCTCGGAAGCCCTTTTATCGCTTCCGAGAATTCAACATATATTTATCGAGAATTCGAATACGAATTCTCGTTACGCGGAGACCGGCGATTTCCTCACGGTGTTTACCAGTACGGCACACCTCATATAAGAAACGTTATACCGTTTCTTATAGCTGTGCCGATCTAATTTCACCGGAATTTTATTTGTATTCACGAGAATTCGATTACGAATTCTCGTTATTACAATTAATAATTATTCGCAAGGCCGAGCAATGCTCTTAAACCTTGCCAAAGCCTGTATCTTTAAACAGCATGAAACTGTTTATGCACCTTTGACAGGATTATAAATGACATAAAAGAAAATTATCGCGTAGAAACTCATGGCGAAGTTGACTCAAAACGCTTCGACAAAAAGATCGCATGCCACGATCACGAAAAGTATCGTCACTGTTACGAAGTCGAACCGCGCCAAGGGCCCGACGGGTGGCCGAGTATGTCGACTCGGTCGGGTTTACGGGAAGGAAAAAGACGCACAGGGGACCCTAATCTAACAATTAGTGTTACCCTCGGTAGCTGTAGGACGTGGACGACTAGGGAGGATCAGTCCCCTTTAGCCACTAATGTACTTAGGTATGACTGGGTGAGTCTTGGTTTTTTCGGATAGGAATAGACGCACAGACGACCCTAATCTAACACAATTAGTGTTTGCCTCGGTAGCTGCAGGACGTGGACGACGGAGGCAGGGTCAGTCCCCCTTAGCCACTAGGTATGAAGGTAGTAGGATTGGCATTTCAACTTCGTTGATACTTCGCGAGCTGCTAAGACGTGTCGTTCGCGAGACACTCCGCTTATCGAGCTAATATGGAATCAAGGTTTGAAATGAAAATGAATTGAACTGGTATAAACAGTCTATATTCTCTCATACTTGATACAATTTCTACGTGTTGGTCAACTCTTGACGTTAAGAGAATTGCTACTTCAGTTAACGCAGTGAAGTCGCGGAAAAGAACAGTCTAAACTCACACAAAGGCTTATCAACGGGGTGAGACAGCGCTTCTGCGTGCTGAAAAGCTAAATCGAGACTAATCCTAAGGACTAAGGTGTAGCGCCCTTTTATACCCAAATCAGGCCCTTTCCCGGAGTAAGGGATGACCATATTTGGGCACATTCTGGAAGCTTCCATGCTAGCCTCGTCCCGTAACTCACCAACGCAAGGGATGAGTACGTGACTAGCATTCAATGTTCTGGGACGCGCAGGGCCATGTAACACTATCCGTAACACTATCGTCGACAATTCTGCAACGGTGGATAATAACCCCGATTCATGGCTAAAGATAATCAGTAATCTCCAAGAGGAGATAAAAGAATTGCGTACAAGCACAGGACGTGGCCGTTCGATGCAATCCAAAGGTGACACAGATGCGGGCACCCAGTCCTTGCATCCCGCCGCGGGAGATGCTAACATCACGCTATCAACGCTAACCACTTATTAGAAACGATCAATCAGCTAAAAGAGCACAATGAAATGTTGTCCGCTCAATTAGCTCAGAACCTCGCATCTGGATCAAAAGACACCTCGCTTTGCACGTGGTGCGCACCAAAGACTGATGCATCTCGCTGTACACCAAAGATTCCCCCATTCATCATAGACGACCCCGTTGTTTGGTTCATCAAAGCCGAAGCTATTCCAAGAACTGCAAACATTCACGATTCGACATCGCGCGCGGATCTAATTTTGGGTGTATAACATACGGAAGTCGTAACGATAATCCGCGAACTTACAGCAGATAAGACAATAACCGACCCGTATTCTGCATACAAAAAGTGTCTGATCGACTTATATTCTACTTCGCTTGCAAAGCAATTCCGGGAACTTCTCAATCGGGATTTTCGACATTTCAAGAAACCCTCCATGCTGCTTCGTCACATACGTGACTTAAGTAACGGCACATGTGAGGACGAATTTCCACGTTCGATATTCCTCAAAAAACTGTCACCACAAATTCGCGCACCCCTCCTTCCGTACAGAAAGGTGACCCTCACTGAACTCGCAGAAAGTTCAGACGTGGTATAGGAAGGCTTGTCAACGAGCAAGTACACCTCAGCTTCCTTAGACACTTCAAACGATCAACTCGGCAACAATCAGTCGGATTTACACTATTTCCTCTCTTCGCACTGCGGATTCAAAAAAGGCGCCCTGACCAGTGGATTTTGATCTAACAGAATATCTCGAAAAACAATTTTTGGAAATAGATTCTTGCTTACGCTCATTTGAGCGATCGAGTCACAGACGCCGCGCATCTCACTGTCGACCTCAAGAGAGAGCATCCGACTTTTGCTATTATCACCGCAAATACGGCAATAACGCTTGTATATGCAAAGAACCCTACTCGAAATCCAAAGAATTCCAGGGAAACTCATCCGCCGTATCTACGCGGGGATCACATACGCGGCCACCGAATTGAAACGTCTCCGCATCAAAGACCCCCAGTCTAATCTAATGTTCTTAATTAACACGGGAGCAGATCAGTGTGGCCAGCTTGAGGACGGAAGCCAACGAGAATCACCCCTTCCACTTACGCACACGATCGCACCGTATCCGGGTGCTCCGAGTTCGGCTCAACTTCGGCTCAGTAGAGAGAGAAAGCAAATCAGTTTGTAACCGTACAAATTTCCCGGTTGTGCGGTTTACATATGCCCTCACGCGTGAGAACGTTCGGGAAGGTCCGAGGACCTTACGCAGGCGCAGGTACCGCCGGTTACATAATCCGCGGATCGACGATCGATCCGGTAACCGACGGATCACTCTGTGTCTGTATAGCGCGGAGATAACACAGCATTCTAGAAAGGATCCGTCCAGGACGTAGAAACTGAGCCATTGTATAGAGAAGTGTGATAATTGCGATTCGGCACCGCGAATAATATTAAAGTGTGAGAGTGAAGACGTGTGAGCGTGGCCACAGTGAACGCGTAGCCTTCCAGCGAACGAAGCGTACCGTGGACGTCCACGCATCTAATTTGTAAGTCGATCTTTTTATATATGCGCCTGTGAACCGCGAATACGCAAATTGTACATTACTAGACGCAAAGCATCGCTAATCTAGCACCGTCCTATAATTCGATTTCTCGCAGAGTTACCGCTCTAGTCCGGACGACCAATATTGTAAACACTAGTCCACGATATATGTTCTAAATATATTTGCATTTTTTTTTGTATTCCACGTAACAAATTTCTGATTTCCCTCATTCCCGAGTCCTCCTCCTCACAAGGAGACCCGAACTCTTTCCCTCGCGAATACCCTAGAAAGGTATTCGGTTACAAGGGATACAAGTCGACTTATAAGCGTTTAAGCAGAATGTACCTTGAAAGGGCGCTTATATCCTCAAATATCCCACAGAATTCCGGC
>NW_017160894.1:5998-25750 GCF_001652005.2 Ceratina calcarata
AATCTTATACACTCTTATGTCAATCTTATAACTAAGTTGAAGGGTCTAGCCAGATAAGATGGTATAATGTACCCTTGAACAAAATTTTTTTTAATAACATTAACCGCTTGGATTTTAACGCACCAAGAGTAAGAGCGACGGACTGATGTTTCACCTTCTCTCTCTACTGAGCCGAAGTGGAGCCGAACTCGGAGCACACGGATACGGTGCGATCGTGTGCGTAAGTGGAAGGAGTGATTCTCGTTGGCTCCCGTCCTCAACCTGTCCACACTGGAGCAGATATGTCCCTCTTTCCTTGCGATTAATCCATCGACAAAGCCGCCTCGGATTTGAAACTTCTCGAGGCAAACGACACGGTTATAACCACATTCGGTTTCCGCACCGTCTCGGTTCAATTTTGTCTACCGCAAGCCCAGCCTTGGAAATTTTGCCTCGTAGACATTCCATATCCGATAATCGGCGCAGATTTCCTAAATAAGTTCGGATTAATCGTGTATATCAAATGCCGAAAATTAATTGACTCTTTGTCGATCCAATTCGCCACGGCGCCTTACGTCACATTCCATATTACAGAGTTAACGTACTTAAAACCACGCCCGAAGTTCCAAACCTCCTACGCGCTTTCCCGCCGATAACTTCCTCCGCATTAAAACCTGCAAAAGACATAGACGTGTTTCACCATATTCTAACGACTGGACCTCCCGTTGCAGAAACTGCACGCAGGTTGAATCCCGTCAAATTAAAAGCCGTGAAACAAGAATTTCAGCACCAACATAACTCTAACAGGCCATGGGCATTCATGTTGTTCCCAAGAAGGATAATGGCTGGAGGGCGTGTGGCGACTATCGTCGTTTAAATGCAATCTCAGTGCCAGACCGATACCCCGTTCCACACATACACGACTTCGTGGCGTTCCTGCGTAACCACTCATTTTTCTCTAAAATTGGTCCTACCAAGGCTTACTATCAAATCCCGGTGGCACCTGAAGATTGCCCTCAAATCGCAATTATCACACCATTCGGACTCTTCGAATTCTCCGTGATGACCTTTGGTCACCGCAATCCGGGCCAAACATTTCAATGCTACATAAATCGCGTACTTGGGGATTTAGATTTTGTCGTCGCATACGTCGACGACATCCTCATCGCGTCACATTCGATGGATGAACATATCCAACATGCAAAGTCGGTATTCACTCGCTTAAAAAGCGTGCAATTATCCATAAATTTAGATAAATGTGAGTTCATGCGTTCGGAACTAACGTTCCTGGTATACCTAGTTAATCACGAAGGCTGTCGCCCTACTCCGAAGAAAGTCAGAGCGATCGCAGACTTTCCTAAACCGCGAACCGTCACCGACTTGCGCCTCTTTCTCGGGATGGCTAATTTCTATAGGCGAAATTTAAAAAACGACACAGCAATTCAAGCACCGCTCAACGCTTTTCTTACGACATTGTGTAAAAATAACAAAACGCGTGTCACGTAGGCCCTCGCGGCCGATATGGCACTTCGAAGACGTTAAACGATCCCTTGTCGACACCGTCATGCTCTACCATCCCTCGATGAAGGCAGAAACACGCATCACCACAGCGCTTCTAGCCACATCATTGGTGCGGTATTAGAACAGCTCTTCGATAGTTCATGAAGAACACTGGCTTTCTTCTCGCGTAAACTCAGCCCATTACAGATGAAGTATAGCACTTATGATCGTGAGCTCACAGCTGTCTACGAGGCTGTTAAGCATTTCAGATATTTTATCGAGAGCATTCCATTCACGATTGGCACGGATCATAAACCGTTAATGTACGCCTTCAAATAAAAAATCGAGCAAGGCATCTGACCGCCAAGCTCGTCAACTCTCGTTCATCTCCCAACTGACCACTTCTATCGAATGCGTCCAGGGAGAGGAAAACATGATCGCGCCGACGCACTACGTTTTCCTGTGGAGTGTAGCCTCAAAGAACTTGCCGACGCTCAACGCGACGACGACGAGCTTAAAGCTCTTAAAACCAAACCCAACGACCATTCCCTCATTTTGCGATGAATCGAGTGGGGAAATGACAATACCGATATCGAGTGTGAAATAAGTGGCGAAGCGATACGCCCATACGTACCGGTGTCCATGCGTCAGCGAATTTTTAAATTCGTCCATTCCGTCTCATCCGGGAGCCCGAGTTACGGATCGCTTCATTCGCCAACGATACGTATGGCAGCCGTATTCGCCAGCAATGCACCGCGATATTTCTCAATAGTGCCAGGTGTGCATCGAATGCCAAAGGAATTCCAAAAGAAGAATTGCCAAAAAAAGTTTCGCGGCAAGTCAAGCCAAACCCAGTACACTTCGTTGCTTCGGATGGCAGGTTTAACCATGTCCACCTGGACATCATTGACCCCTTGCCCGAAAGTGAGGGATTCAGATACTGCCTCACAATGAGAGATAGATTCTCGCGCTGGGCAGAAGCCTCCCCTTTACGCAACATTGAAGCACCAACCGTAGCTAAAGCTTTCTATGATACCTGGGTTTCATGTTAAGGAACGCCTGAAACGTTGTCCACCGATCACGATACGCAATTCGAATCGGAAATTTTCGCTTCTTTGCTGGAGGTTTACGGTTCCCACAGAATTTATACAACCGCATACCATCCCGCTGCAATCGGAATAATCGAACGATGGCATCACCCTTTAAAAACCGCGCTTATGTGCCACCTAGAGGTCGGCTGGACAAAATCCTTGTATCGTTGAAACCTTTCCAATATGGAAAAATTCCGTAGTTCAAAATTTTAATGAGGATGAGGACGTTTTTAGAGAGCAAATAAAACTCAGATTTGAGCCAGACAATTTTAAGACATTTAGTTGTTCGACGGACATGATTAGGGGAAAAAGCCATGTGGCATAAAAACCCCTTGAATAAACTATACAGGGTGTAAACCTACAGGTGAGCAATATTTTAAGGACGTGTTCTATGGTCAAAAATAAGACGAAAATGAAGATAGAGAAAATTGCGTTTGGGGCTTCGTTAATTAGTTATTAACGTTTAAAAATTTGGCGTTTCTGCCCCTGAAATAGAGCAATCCGACTTGCATCGGCGGGTGTTTTTACCATACGCGCAGCTGATCATCGTCGGTCAATGCATGTCGATAACGATGAACAGGACCGTAGTTATAATTTGTGGGCTTACCTCGGGTGACGAATGAAGAAAGCAAATTATTTTAAATGATGTGCCTCGCATTCCTCCTGATTACTCGCTAAATCCACAAGAACACATCGAAACACGCTCTATGAGATTTTCGAGTCAGGAGGGAGAATGCTCGGATCATTTTGTAATACTCTGTTGGATTTTTCGGGATTCATCATTGAGTTAAGGTGCACGACTCGATACTTACTGAACCGTCTCTCACAATTTTCCTTCGGGAGAATTTTCATTAGTCAAATTCATTAGTGAAAATATTTTTAGCATCCCTGAAAAAAACCCGACGTTCGATTCCTTGTAATATTAATATTACAACATTCCCCACGTGTTAAACTCCGTGACTTGCAGCCAGCAAAGCTGTAGACACATTGTACGCAGGTAAAAACCGTGCACCTCAACTCAACGATGGATCCCGAAAAATCCAACAAAGTATTACGATACGATCCGAGTATTCGCCTAAAGCCGGGTATTCATCTGAGCACGAATGCGAACGAGGCAAGGCGAGGCCGAACGAGCATACATATGTGGACGTGTAACCGAGGGGCGGCAAACTGCATTCGGCTGTTCGCCGCCCCTCGGTTACACGTCCACATATGTATGCTCGTTCGGCCTCGCCTTGCCTCGTTCGCATTCGTGCTCAGATGAATACCCGGCTTAACGCGAAGATGATTATTCGCCGATTCCGATAAAAAGAGCGTCATCCCGATCGAGTCGCGCCCTTCGCGCATCGTGTAGTTCTCGAGCCACGCGGATAGTGAAGTTCATTTTGTGAATGAAAAACAATCGGCTCCTTTCGGAGACGTTTAATGTTAAAGTGCAGGAACAACAGTGTAAGTGTTGAAAATTTTTAAGTGAAGAGTGACAGTGATGTAATGTAGTTGAGTTTGTGTATAAAAATCAATCAGCTCGTTTGAAAGACGTGTATTGATAGAACGTAGGTGCAATAATCTGAATGTGTTAAAATGTTTAAGTGTAGTGATCGTGTCGGGTTCCTTCCCTGGACAGAAAATCAGCTGTGGCCTACCTGCGAGCGGCAAGGACGCTGACCCATTGATCGTGGCCCATCGTAAGCAGGTGCACTTGCGGATGAATGGGTAAGTCTAATCTCTACAGTTTTCGCATTTTCTTTTAAATTTAATATTGCCTGTGACTTGTTAATTCCTCATTTGTCCTATCATCATCCATCAATTATCAACAATCTATCATTTCACCATCCATTCCACGTGAATAACGATTAAGTGTATTAATTGTGATTCATAATTACGCACGAACAACAATTTCCTTGCATTGTTATTCATGTAGTTTGTTAAACGCTTCGTACTGGGCGGAGCATTTGTTTAAACGCGTGAAAGATCGGACGGCCGGATCCGAGCCAACGCTTCCGAATCGGAGCTCGCGTCAACCGAGCACTCTCATTGGTTGAAGTCTTTTGTTAATAACTCCTCAATCACGCCTCGGACAACTTTTTCGCTACGGAAAATGTTTAAAATCATGTCAGGAACCTCTCATTAAAATTCCTTACACTAGTTTTGGGACACCCTGTATTAGTCATCTGAACTTGGTCCATTGAGCTATCGATAATTCAGCCATCTGAAGTTGGTTCGATGTAGTCAATAATTCAGAAAATCAGTCGACTAAAAGTATCGTTGGTTACTATCAACTAAATCGATAGTTTTTAGTCGATGGTGCCCATCACTAGTACGCCTCCCCCCCCCCCCACACACATACTTTCTCAACAGAGCAGCCGAGAATTTTAAACACAGAATAGTAAAGTAATGCGTACTATGGAGAGTAATCTTACCTACATAACTTTCCGTGAATACCAATTTTAGGTGGAACGGTGGTAGACAACGTTTCGCGGATGCCAGCAATAGGCGGCATTAGTACCTAGAGAATGTTTTATGGTCGCTGCGAATGGGCGGCAGTAGTATTGAAAGGGTTAAAGTATGTTCACAAATTACAGATTAAACAATTTTAATAATTCATGATTATTAAATGAAAATTGAAATGTGTGCTGTATCCATGAAGGATAAATCATGCTATCCTCTTTCCGTTGAAACTGATTAATTAGTCGATTGACGTAAACAATTGATTGAGTTTAACTCGACTATAATTTGCGTTTCAGTCTTTTATCCCAGTCGAACCTACATCTGTCTGCTGCTTTACTGCTGCTTTCCATCTCCAACGTACGGTCGATCTTCAGATACAAATAAGACGTATTTGATTTCTCGATGGGTTTCCACTTTGTTGGAATCAAATCCGTTATCTTTGGCGTTGGGTTTCTTTAATAAAGAGAAACAAAAGAGATCAATAGAACTGCAATTCGTTTATATTCTTTCATCTTCCATCCCCTTCGATTATTATTAAGAGGAGCGTACCCAGTTTTTGCAAAGTTAGTCCACATTGTAGTGAAATATTCCATCACTTGATACTTATCAGTACCAGGTTCCGGAGCCGCTAAGTTAAATTTTTGCGCCATGTACGGATAGAATAGGAACTCTAGATCATCTCCATGACTCGCTCCTACAAAGTTTATTTAAAAAAGATTTGTGAATTCAAAGTAAAAATGTTTCCTCAAAGTTCACTGAAATCGTTTAAATGTTATCTGTGTAGTTACTTGCGGATTTGATTAGGAATCTCAGAGTATTCTAAAGTTAACGCAAGTTACAACGCACAGAAGGATGTTTAATTAAACTTATACTGGACATTCGACTACTGGTGGGAGAAATTTTAAGTGGTGATTCTAGAAACCAAAATAAGGCAAAAATCTACAGTACGGCTAAATTTTTTTAATTATTAGCAATCGAATAGGAAAACCGGTCTTCAGCCTATCATACCTTGCAAAGGTAACGTGCATTCAAAAACTCTAAGTACTAATGGTTATTGTTGCCTGTACAGGTTGTGTTTTGGGGACCAGTACTAGTCAGAGACCCGATATAGTACAGGTGGTGGTTCGCAATGTACAACATGCTTACCCGAACGTAACCGCTGTGAAGTATATAGGCATTTAAACTTTTAGACTCAGGTTGTACATGAGAACCAGTAATAAGAGGGCTAATTTTTAATCGCTTATAACTAAAATATAGACCCGAGAAATAGAGAACTTAAAAAGTTGCAGCGAACATTTAATTTAAAAAAATGCAAAAACATTACAGATTGGACCTATCCATTTATCCGCAAGTGCATCTGCTCCGAGGAAGATGGGTCACGGTCAATGTGTCAGCGTATCGATCGGATCCTTGCTGCTCGCAGGTAGAACAGCTGATCTTCGGCCCAGGGAAGAAATGACATTTTACTGCACGATCACTGTCACTCTACACTTCAAAAACTATAACACACTAATATTGTTGCCCCTAGGTTCTATCAATACACATCCCCGAAAGGAACCGATTGTTTTTCATTCACAAACTGAACTTCACTGCACAATCACTGTCCGCGTGGCCCATGAACTAAAAGGTGCGTGAAGGGCGCAACTCGATCGGGATGACGCTCTTTGTATCGGCATCGGCAGATAACACGCTAGGCGAACACCCGGATCATTTCATAATACTCTGTTGGATTTTTCGGGCTCCATCATTGAATTGAGGTGCACGACTCGATACCTACTGATCCGTCTCTCACAATTTGCCTATGGGAAAATTTTCCCCACTCGATGGCCAAATTCGTTAGTGAAAATTTGTTTAGCACTCTTGGAAGTAACCCGACCTTCGATTCCTTATCATATTTACAACATTCCCCACGTGTTAAACACACGATGCCTGCGTGACTTGCAGCTAGCAAACGTCGATGTCTGGATTGCCCTTTGCCGAAGCCGTAAACACAATGTACGCAGGTAAAAGCCATGCCATAATTCGTACGGAAGAGCTTTCCTTTTCGATTTCCCTTAACGTATAACTAGTTGAACGCGTGAAATACGACTCGCGGGTATGTACTCCATGTGGCATTAGTGGTAACAAAAGTAGAAGGACATCTTTTATTGCGTTCAACTAGTCAAACGCACATTTCATTATCGAACATGTATTTTTAAGGGAAATCGAAAACAATAAGCTGGCGAAAGTTCTTCCGTACGGATTATGGCACGACTTTTACCTGCGAACAGTGTATCTACGGTTACGGCAAAGGGCAATCCAGGCGTCGACGTTCGTTGACTGCAAGTCACGCAGGCAACGAGTGTTTAACACGTGGGAAATGTTGTAAATATGATAAGGAATCGAAGGTCGGGTTACTTCCAAGGCTGCTAAACAAATTTTCACTAACGAATTTGGCCATCGAGTGGGGAAAATTTTCCCATAGGCAAATTGTGAGAGACGGATCAGTAGGTATCGAGTCGTGCACCTCAATTCAATGATGGAGCCCGAAAAATCCAACAGAGTATTATGAAATGATCCGGGTGTTCGCCTAGCGCGAAGATGGTTATCCGCCGATGCCGATACAAAGAGCGTCATCCCGATCGAGTTGCGCCCTTCACGCACCTTTTAGTTCATGGGCTACGCGGACAGTGAATGTGCAGTGAAGTTCAGTTTGTGAATGAAAAACAATCGGCTCCTTTCGGGGATGTTTAATGTTCGAGTGTAGGAGCAACAGTTGCAAGTGTTCAAAAATTTTTAAGTGATAAGTGACAGTAGTGTATTGATGTTGAGTTTGTGTATAAAAACAATCAACTCTTATCAAAGACGTGTATTGATAGAACCTAGGGGCAACGATCTTAGTGTGTTATAGTTTCTAAGTGTAGAGTGACAGTGATCGTGCAGTGAAATGTCATTCCTTCCCTGAGCCGAAGATCAGCTGTTCTACCTGCGAGCAGCAAAGATCCGATCAGTACGCTGACACGTTGACCAAATTCTTCTTTTGCGTATCCATTCTACTTGAAAAGCGATTAAGTGTGTTAATTGATATTCATAATAGAGAACCAACAATTTCCTTGCATGGTCATTTATGTGATTTATTATTCGTTATTTTCTTAAAACACTTCGCACTGAGCGGAGCGCTTGTTTCGAATCCGAGTCAACGCTCCTGAGCTGGAGCTCGCGCCAACCGAGCGTTCTCATTGATCTGTGTTTTTCGTTAATAACTCAGTAACTAAGCCCCATTTTCCCAAGAGAAATTGTTGTTCACTATGACCATCCAAATCTGCTATTTTCGGCTCCAACACTTTTTCTGGCACCCTGCATATATAGAATATAGGAATAAAATGAATACCTGGAAGAGTAATGTGAAACGCGAGTTTCGTCCACGTATCGATATCGAGTACGAATTTGTAGAAATATGTGGGCTGCGTAGCCTTCTCTACTTGAATATCTATCACGTCGTAAATGCCTTGAAGGAGTAGAGCATCGCTTATGTAATCCGCATATTCCTGTATCGTCTCCTCGCAAACCGGTTTGTCTCCAAAGTACAAGCGTTTCACATCTTTCGGAGTGATCCCATGCTTCTTAACTTGCGTCCGCAGCTCCAGAGGCATCACCACTTCGAAATTCTCACTGGTCGCCACGAGATACTCGGTATCGTTTTGTCGGAATGCTGAAGATCCCCAAAATGCGTTAAAATTTAAATGGGTATGTAAATATGGAAAGTTTGTACACGAGACTTACTGTTCTATGATGAAACAAAATAACTTACGAGACAGAAACATCGAGCCCTCGTTGCTATTGAAACCAATCATCAAAGGAACTTGAACGCCCTTTTGCATCATGACCGACGGATGCTGCGGCATAAACGGATTTGGAGATTTGTCGTCTATACTTGGGAGAAATACTCCAAATTCGACGTGACGTTGCTGTAACATTCATTAAAGTATAAACAATATCTAAATTTTAGTTCGAAAGATAATTAGTGATAATAATGGACAAGGGATTTTTGTAATTGACTGTCTGTAATGCAATTTTTCATGACATTACAGTTTCTCATTATCATATCACTCCTCTCTGTTCATCCCATACTAAGTCAACGTTCACGTACAGTTATTCTCATAAATATTACAGTAGTTACAAAATTGTCTCCTTACACATTTAATTACAATACGTTCATCAAAGTTATTGTTATGTAGTAGATTAATACATTTAATCTCCTATGCACATGTATGGAAATAAATCCTGTATTCATTATTTTTTGTACATGTTTTGTTACAACCAAGGCTGCAATAATATTTGGACAGTAGATATATCTTACAGTTTTTATTCTCCTTAAAAAATTAGTAAAGTGTCTCCTTTTAATATTTTGTAAACATAACACCAATAATCAATCATAGAACCACATTACGTCAAGAATAATATCCAAATACTACGATAATGGCTCGAAAAGATAAAAATAATTTGTTCAGTTAGTCATTTATCACAGAGGAATCTTAAAGTAACCATTTGTATTCCGAAATGTCCTGAAGGAATAGATGGGAGTAGACGATGAAAAATTACCGGAAAGGATGAATGAGAATAAAGAGACAAAAGCAAGACCTACAAATGCAGAAAGATTGGGGAGATATAGATCTAACACTGTAAGCAGTCTAGACGGACTCCTTAGAAGAAAAAGAAAGCGAGAGGTATCTGATGAAACAGGGGAAAAGGACAAGGAAGAAGAAATGGAGGCATTCAGAAAGAGCAGGATCATAGAAAGATCACCCAAGAAAGGATGAAAACATGATGGAGGAATTTATGAAAAAGATGATGTAAGGGCGGTTGTAGAAAATAATAGAAGAAAGTAATAGACACACAATAGAAAGGATGAGAGAAGAGTACAAAGAAGAAATGATAAAGTGGGGGGAAGAGATACGAATGGAGAGCCAAAAGGGAAGAATTGGAGGGAAAAATAAGAGAACAGAAAGGAAGAATCACACAGCTGGATAAGATGGTAGAAAGAAGAGAGAGAGAGAGAAGAGAAAACTCAACGTTATCATAAAGGGAACAGAATGGAAGGAAAGAGTAGGAGAAAACTTCTTAGCCAAGCAACTGAAGGTTGAGGTGGAAGTCAATAAGGCCATCAAGATAGGTAGAGGGAAAGGAAAAGAAATGATACTGGCAGAACTGAGGAGCTGGGAAGAAAAAAGGGAGGTGAAGTAAAGAAAGAAAACACGAAAAACAGGAATATGTATACATGATAATCTGTCAAAAAAGAAGAGATTGGTACAAGGGAAACTCAGAGAGAGGGCGAGAGAGAAGAGAGCATAGGTAAGAACATCGAAGGTAGGATATAGAAGACTGACAATAGGAGAAAAAAAGTTTGTGTGGGATGACAAAAGACAGAACATAATAGAGGAAAGAGGAGGTAGGTGGCGTTAAGAAGAGGGGGGGGGGAGTGAGAAAAGGGAAGAAAGCGGAAGATGCTAGGATATGTATATGAAATATAGTAGGAGTGGCAAGCAAATGTGATGAGACATAGAAATATCTATTATCGCACGATGTGATAGGAATGGTGGAAACATGGATAGAAGAAAACACCTGAGAAAATATGAGTAAATACCTACAAAAAAGATAAGACTGGTTCTGTATTCCAGCGAAGAAAAAACATAAGAAAGGAAGAGCACAAGGAAGAATTATAATGCCAGTGAGGGAGGGAATGGGAAAGGTGGAAATGAAAATGGGTGCAAAGAAATGATAAAGGTGGATGATGGAATTCTGAAGCTAAGCGGGAAGAGAGATGAAAGGAGATGGAAGATTTACATTGTATACTCTCAAGGAGTAAAGGACAGGCTGGAGAAGATAGAAGACGAGATTGAGGGAAAGAGGGAGAACTGTATAGTGTTGGCAGGAAACTTTAACGCTCGAACGGGAGATGAAGGAGGCCCAATAAAGGAAATTGGGGAAAATGGAGAAAATAGTCGAAGATCGAACAACAAAGAGATAAACGAAGAGGGCAAGGTCTTATTGGATAAAATAGCATAGCTAGGTATGATGATGGAAAATGGATCCAGAGAAGAAACAGGAGGGTGGACGTACATTGGAGAAAAAGAAACATCAGTAATTGATTACGTGGTAACGAATGATAAGGCACATAAAGAGATATGCAACCTGAAAGAAGGGGATAGGACGGAATCGGATCACTTACCTATAGAGTTTACGATAAGAGGGATGAAGGGGAGGAAAGAAACAACTAACGAGGAAAAAGAAGATGAGAGAGAAGTAATAAAGTGCATATGATCATAGGAGGGAATTGAACACTGTCACGGTAACTGCAGAGGATGGAACAGGACTATGGGAGGGACAGAGGAGGGTTGGAAAGAGATAAAGGAGAAAGTGCATGGAGCAATCTTGAAAGAGGAGAAGAAGATTAGAAGGTGGAGTATGGGTGAAAGGAAATGGCATAGCAAAGCATGTAGAGAAAAGAAACGAGAACTCAGGAGAATGTTGAGGGAAATGAAGAAAGGCAAGGTGGAGAGAGAGATGTTTATAAAAGAAACAAAAGAATACAGAAGATGGTGTAAAGAAGAAAAGATAAAAATGGAAGAGGATGAAGAACTAAAGATAAGAAATATAAAGACTGAGGCGGAGGTGTGGAAATATAACAAATACAGAAAGGGAAGTACAGGGATAGATGAAAACATAGAGTTAATAGAATGAAGAGATCATTTTATAAGCCTACTAGGAGGAAAAGAAAGAAAAACAATTGTGAAACTAAGGGAAGAAGAGGATAGAGAGGTGGAGATTTGGAAATTTGTAAAGAAAAAAGGATTGAATTTAAGTGCTGAAAAGTCAAAGGTAGTAGCTTTAGAGAATGGTAGAAGAGTGAGAAGGTAGAGAGAGTGGAGATGGGGACCAGAAAAATTAGAAGAAGTCAAGGAGATATGCTATCTGGGATATATTCTACAGAAAAACGAAAGAGCAGATAATCATATAAATGAGAGATTCAGGAGGGCGATCTTGGTAATGAAAAAGACGTGGAGTATAGGAGAAAGAATCTTCAAAGGAAACTTCGAAAGGAGGATGAGAATGTTCGAGGCATTGGTAGAAAGCGTAGCACTGTATGGGGCGGAAATCTGGGAATGGAAGAAAGAGGAAAAGTTGGAAAGAATAAAGAGAAAGTATATTAAATGGATACTTAGGCTGGAGAAGCAAACGGCGAACTATGTAGTAACGGAAGAAACGAAGCAGAGAGAAATAAATGAAAAAGCACTAATAAGAGCAATGAAATTTCAGGAGAAAAATAGGAGAAACGGAATAAATCTGATAAAAGAGTGTGTTAGAACAGTGAATAGAAGAAACAGAGTAGGGGAGAATAACAAATGGCTGAAGGATAGAGAGCACACGATAGAGGAATATGATCTAAAAGAAGAAAGACATTATAATTCAGAAAGTGAAGAGGAAGACTAGAGGAATGTTTTGGAAAGGCAGAAAGAAAAAGTTAGAGTGGCAACGAGAAGAGAGAGAGAAGAAAAATTTGCGGCGTCAAGAATGACTACCTAATCTGGAGGACAAATGAAATCCCAATGTGGGAAGACGTACTTCTCGCTCACAAAAACCTTGAGAGTTCTACATGAGTTAGACAACAATTAGTTTGGCAAGAAGCTAATACTCAATTTGAAACAAAAGTTCTTCTATCAATAGTACATTATGCTGGCGGATGATTAATAGTATGGAGGTGTATGTCCGCTACTGGGATAGAACTAATTTTTGTTGATGATAATTGTCTTAGATAAAAGTAAATATTGGAACATATTCAATGAAAATTGAACACAAAGTGCAGTAGAAATGGGCACAGATTTCATCAAGGCAATGATCCGAAGCACAAATGTTGGGTTGCACAAGAATATTATATACATAGCTGTCCTAAAGTGCTACATCTTGCTACAATTACCGAATCTAAATTCCATCGAAAACTTATGGGATTCACTATATCGTAACATTAAAAAGACACCGATAAAACAAATAAAATATTAAGAACTCGTATAACAGTAGAATAGTAATAAATAACGCAAAATTATTTGATCCAAATAATTGCTGTTTGCTCAGTCGTTTATTTGTAGTAATTCAACGATAGGTGTACCCAACAAAACATCACAGAAATGCTGTAATTCATTTTATGAATAAATAATAATAAGGTATTGTTAAATGTCCGGATATTTTTGAAATGACGAAATTGGGCTCATTTTTCGTAATAAGTAAACATGTATAAAACAATAAAGAATGAAGGATATATTTTCATACATAGTATAGTATACGTGGAGGAAGTGCATTATTCAACAAGAGTAAATCTGATAAATGTATTATAACTAACAATGTAAAGCGATAGTTCTCAGCTACTACAACGTCCGAATATTTATAGGAATTACTGTACACATATATCGAGCTATGTTTATTAAATAGTTGCAGTCTCTTTATTGATGAGAAATGACAATGTGTTCATAAACTAGCATTAAATTACCCTATTATAAAGCATTGTTCTGCAACATTTTTTGCTTAAGTTTTTGTTGAGCTTTGATGGTAATCCAGGTAATCAATATGGATATACAGGTTGTTTTAGACCATCCGTCCACTTCTATTAAAATGGTGGAGAGTGATTTTTATTGAAGGTCTAAAAGATTTTCTTAACTAATACGAGTATGCTGTATTGTAGAAGAGCAGAATTAAAAGTGTGTGCATACACCTTGCGCAAATTCGTAATTAAAGATGTGTACACACACCTTTAATTCTGCTCTTCTACACTATTAAATGTTGGTAGTTGCAATTTCCGGTATTAATCAGAAATGGGATTTTCAGGCCGGAAGTTGTTTTAGAAGGTACTTATTTTTTATTCGGATTGTATGCAAAAAATATAAAAGTTTCGTCTGAAATATTTTTCTCGAAAATGCCTCCATTGCATGCATGATGCGAGATGCATGCTTTTTTGATACATTCTTCAAAATATTTCGACTGGATATAGAAGTTGATCAGAAAATTGTAATCTCTACTGACCTATTTGTTAGGAGTGTAGGGACTGTTAGTTCCCGGCCTAGGGAGTTCTAGTCCCAGACTAACCTAGATGACACAGTTAGAATAAAGTCTTCAAGCCAAGAACACGTGAAGTTATTAGTCCAATCCCCACACTTGGTGTCCCTGACGAATTTCGGAAAAAAAATAAAATAATGGCTGAAAAAGGAAAGGCAGCTGCGAAGGAATCCTCAAGAAACGAATGCTGTAAGTCTCAGGATGTCTAAATTCTGGCCGGTGGTTCGCGCTTCTGGAAGGCCAATTTGCGTTGCGGGGAATCACGCAGAACGCAACGCGTTACGGGCACGTGTTGGAGCAATTAGATGCGAAGACTGCAGCTGAGGTGGAAGACATCCTAATTAATCCACCTGAAAATGGGAAGTTTGAGAAGCTCAAGCAAGAATTCATAGCCAGGCTCTCTTATTCGAAGGAGAAGAGGATGTTAAAGACTCTCGCGGAGGCGGACATGCCGGAGGATCTTTTAAAGACGATTTGGAAGAATAGACTTCCAACAAACGTCCAGACGGTGTTGGCCACCAGAGGATGCGACGTTGGACAAGATGGCGGCGCTCGCAGACAACGTCAACGAGATAAGTCCCCCCGGAAGGGGAAGTACCGTCGCCGAGTGTACCAACATGGATCGGCTGTTAAAGCAGATCGCAGCGGCGGTGACGGAGAATCTGTGCCGGGAGTATCGACCACCATGTCGATCGCAATCGCGAGGGCGCAACCAACCAAGAGGGAGGTCCAGTTCCCGGAAAGGAACGAGCAGCGTGGGGGTATGTGTTTCTACCACTGGCGGTTCAAAGAAAAAGCGTACCGGTGTGTTCCCCCTTGTAATTATAAAGCGCCGGAAAACACGAGCGTGAGACGTTAATGGCGACCGGCGAACCGGGTAATGTGACGCGTCGCCTTTTCATAAACGATGCCGTGACAAAGACGCAGTTCCTCGTCGATACGGGGGCTGACGTCAGTGTTTTTCCGCGGGTGAGACTCAGTGGTCCACGGACTCGAACGGATTTCGAGCTGGTTGCCGCGAACGGAACGCCTATCGCGACGTACGGACAAGTAGTTTTAGATTTAGATTTAAATTTGCGCCGTAGTTTTATGTGGAGATTTATTGTAGCCGACGTATCGCGACCGATTATAGGTGCGGATTTTCTAAGTCATTTCGGACTACTAGTCGATTTAAAAAATAAGCGCCTTGTAGATAGCGTCACTAGTTTAAGCGTAATCGCGGGTGTGTCGATAGACAATTCGTGTACGGTGTGAAGTGTTGTAGCAGTATCTGTTTGCGAAGTGCGGTAGTTGCTTGGTAGGTATGTACATATCACCAAGCCTTCCGCGCAGTATAAGATGCCGAAGCACTCCACAGTGCATCATATCGCCACCACGCCAGGTCCGCCGGTATCCTGTCACCTTGTTCCGAAGAAGGGAGGTGAGTGGCGTCCCTGTGGGGACTATCGAGCCTTGAGTGCCAGGACGGTGCCGGATAGGTACCCCGTGCCACATATCGAGGACTTTGCCCAGTCATTGCATGGATGTAGCGTTTTCTCAACAATCGATCTGGTGCGTGCATACCACCAGATTCCGGTTACGGAAGACGACATCGAGAAGACGGCTATCGTCACGCCATTTAGATTATTTGAATTCCCAGTGATGACCTTTGGTTTGAGGAACGCCGCGCAGACGTTCCAGAGATTTATCGATGAAGTGACGCGTGGACTCGATTTTTGCTATGCGTACATAGATGATTTGATTATCGCGTCCAAAGACAAGAGTGAACATTTGCGTCATCTTAAAACGTTGTTTAAGCGTCTTACGGATTATGGTATCGTTATTAATATTTTTAAGTCTACCTTTTGTAAATCTTGTGTACAGTTATTAGGTTATGAGGTTTCTAACGAAGGCATCACATCTTCCGAAGCCAAAGAATCAGGCGGAGCTTAGTAGGTTCCTTGGAATGGTGAACTTCTACAGAAGATTCATTCCTGGGGTAGCTGAGATCCAAGCTCCGTTGGTAGGGTGCTTGAAAGGTGCCAGTAAGAAGGAACCGGTGATTTGGAGCGACGAAACCGAAGCGGCATTCCGACGGACAAAGGAGGCATTAGCGAAAGCGGCATGCTTGGCCCATCCAGCGGCTCGAGCGAAACTGAGCGTCAATGCAGACGCATCCGATACAGCCATGGGTGCAGTTTTACAACAGAGACTGGACAACGGGTGGCAGCCACTGGCCTTCTCGTTGCGTAAATTTAACAATGCGCAGAAGAAGTATAGTGCATATGACAGAGAGTTGCTTGCGGTGTACTCTGCCATTAAGTACTTCAAGCATGCGCTCGAAGAAAGGCAGTTCACAATATACACCGATCACAAGCCATTAGTTTACGCTCTCAAGCAGAAGCCGGATAAATGCAAACTGATGCAGTTTGGCCATCTCAGTCTAATCGCGCAATACTCGACGGATATCCAACATGTTTCAGGCAAGGGAAACGTTGTTGCAGACGCCTTATCACGTGTGGAGAAGCTAGTAGCGCCGTTCGATTACCGCGCGCTAGCTGCTGCTCAACAGACGGATAAGGAATTAAACGAGACGTTAATCAACTCACGAGGACTCCAGATTAAACGGATCAAGATGGTGGAGCCTGACGTAGATGTTTATTGCAATATATCAAGAGGTCAAGCCCGACCGTTTGTGACCAGTCAATTCAGACGAGATGTTTTCAATCGCCTGCACAACTTGGCGCATCCGGGAGTAAGAGCATCGGTTAGACTGGTCTGCAGCAGGTACGTTTGGCCTGCAGTAAAAAAAGATTGCCGAGAGTGGGCAAGGGCTTGCCTGGAGTGTCAGGCGTCCAAAATAACGCGACATGTCTCGTCGCCAGTTGGGAAATTTGTAACTCCGACTGCACGTTTCGAGCACGTACATGTTGATTTGGTGGGTTCGTTGCCGTCGTCAAATGGGTACACGTACTGTCTCACTGTCGTGCACAAATATACTAGATGGCCAGAAGCATTTCCCATCTGCGATGCTGGTGCAGAGACAGTGGCATTTACACTTTTCGAAGGATGGATTGCCAGATACGGTGTACCATTAAGAATTACGACAAACCAAGGGCGACAGTTTGAATCGCGCTTATTCAAATCGTTGGCAAGGGCTCTTGGAATGGAACATCATCGGATGACAGCGTATCACCCCCAGGCAAATGGGGCGGTGCAACGTTTTCATCGGCAGCTGAAAGCAGCTATATGCTGTCAGAAAGACGGGACTTGGTCGGAAGTTCTCCCTGCGGTGTTGCTCGGTATAAGAGCAGCCGTCAAGGAGGACGCACAAGCACCAGCGGCAGAGTTGTTGTATGGAGAACCACTGCGGCTACCCGGCAACCTCATAGAGGGAGACAGCACTCAAGAAATAGCGCAGTTTGTTGACCAGTTGCGTAGACATATGCGATTGCTGCGGCCGGTCCAAACTTTAAGCCATGGAGAAAAGTCTGTGTTCATTTATAAAGATTTAGCGACAACACAGCATGTATTTTTAAGGCGTGATACGGTCAAAAGGCCATTGCAAGCACCGTACTGCGGACCATATCCCGTTATCCAAAGAAACCAGAAAACTTTTGTCATTAGGATTAACGGGCGAGATACAAATGTATCAGTTGACAGACTGAAACCAGCGTATACATTAGCTGATATTAATTTTAAGGTAGAAAGTAAGACCGTGCAATTTAGGCAATAAGTGCGTTGCGTGCAATATTTGCAATATTTTTTTTATAAATCCAAAGAAACTGTATTTTTGTACTAAATTTATACCGAAGTAGTATATACCAAAGAGAGTTCACCCTTTGTAACGCCGTTTTTAGCGAGGAGGGTGGTGTAGGGACTGTTAGTTCCCGGCCTAGGTAGTTCTATTCCCAGACTAGCGAGCGCTAGTTCCCAGTCTAGGAACATTGTTCGATCGCGGAAGTAACAATTTGAATGCGACCGAAGGATTTTTTCGTTTCAAGTGGTTCGGGCCGTAGATCACCGGGAATAGCCCTATGCCTTGAAATACGAGTCAAGGCAGGGTCTTTGTTAATGTTGTCTCGTATCAGTCTTAACGTAAACACGTGCGGATCGTAAATAACTCAACGGTTTTCCTTTGCCTTTCATGGCGAGTATTTTGTTTAAACATTTTCCCCTCACGTGCGGATGTTCTCAGCCTATCAACATATAATTTTGAATCAGTCGTCTCGAGGAATCGGTGCAGTTCGGATCGAGAACGGTGTCATACTGCGTTCGCGAGTGCGGGATTCGGTCAATCCCGAATAATTTCATCAAACGCGGTCGTATCCACGACCCGTGAGTGGCTACCCGTGTAGCCATTCTACCTTCACAGGTTCTCAGTTGCGTACTGAATGACGCGGTCATAATCACTTATGACCCGTGAGTGGTTACTTCATGTAACCACTCTGATTCTCATTACGACGGCTCTATGCCGATTAATGCGATCGTACTTACGATCCGTAGAGCAATTGCCCCACGTGCAATTGCTCTTAACACACAACACACACACATTCATACAGTTGACCGTTGCACTTTCATCGATTCTTTTATCAATATACAATTCATTCAAGGGGTTTTTTATGCCACATGGCTTTTTCCCCTAATCATTTTTGTCGAGCCAATAAATATCTTTAAATTGTCTGGCTCAAATCTGAGTTTTATTTACCCCCTAAAACGTCCTCATCCTCATAAACTTTGAATTACGAAATTTTTCCATGTTGGAAAGGTTTCGACGATACAGACATTTATTCTAAAGTACGGCACGTACTTAGAGTACTAGATGACACAGTTGGAATAAAGTCTTCAAGCCAAGAACACGTGAAGTTATTAGTCCAATCCCCACAGAAGTATCATTGACTACATTTGTACATTCCATCTCCTTCACTCGCACGCAGTGACATCTCGTGTACTACGCCCCATTCTCTCTATTCCAGGGGGGTGACACCATAGGGATATTACAAATAGAGTACAGAAGTCAACCACAAACGTGACTCGTAAATATAAAGAGAAAGAAGACGAAGATTACAATCTCTTTCTCTCTAACAACGCATGCGCAGTACTCATGCAAGTATACAGGGTGACCCAGAAAAGGTGTTGGAGCCGAAAATGGCAGATTGGGAGGGTCTTCCTGAACAACAGTTTCCTTTTGCAAAATGCAGAATGGGGCTTGGTTACCGAGTTATAAATGAAAAACACGGACCAATCAGAGCGCTCGGCCGACGCAGGCTCCGACTCGGGAGCGTTGGCTCGGATCCGGCCGCCCGGCCTTTCACGCGTTTGAACAAGCGCTCCGCTCAGTACGAAGCGTTTAACAAACTACATGAATAACAATGCAAGGAAATTGTTGTTCGTGCGTTATTATGAATAACAATTAATACACTTAATCGTTATTCACGTACGATCACCTACGATTCCTTGTCATATTTACAACATTCCCCACGTGTTAAACACTCGGTATCTCCGCGACTTGCAGCTACCAACCGTCGACGCCTGGATTGCCTTTTGCCGTAGCCGTAGACACATTGTAGGCAGGTAAAAACCCTACCATAATCCGTACGGAAGAACTTTTGCCAGCTTATTGTTTTCGATTTCCCTTAACGTGTAACTAGTCGAACATGTAAAATACGAC
>NW_017160894.1:25802-39203 GCF_001652005.2 Ceratina calcarata
ATATAATATTTAAATAGAACTGGATGGGATTGAGATACTCGGTGAACACCTCATGGGTCTGGCTCTTATCGAAGGAAGCCGCTTTTGCTCGGATGGCGAAAAGTAAAGAGCGTTCACTTAGCACTGTCCTTTATCCGCCATGCTCGTCTTACTAATTGTGACCGTGTTGGGACTTTACCTGTTTCGGATGTTTCGGACCGGAGCAGGTCAAAAAAACGGTATGAAAGACATGCGAGAAGAATAGTGTAATGCCAGAGTAAAAATTTTCAACTTCGGGGTGAGCAAAATCAGCTTCCCCCGATAGCAGACGGCAAAGAAATTATATGAAACAGAATGCAATTAATTGTTATATTTACATTTATGATTAGAATCAGCTTGCATTGACTTCAGCTTTTGCACAAAAAAATATGTAAATGTTTCCATTCCATTAATGGAGGGTTTAGCTGGAATTTTGTTCTGTCTTCAACAAAATAAAAATACCATAATTATATTAAACTGTATGGAATAATACTTTTAATGACTGTGTAATACTTTTAATATTTACAGAGCGGTTACGACTGGATTTACTTAAGCTACGCGATTATATAGCTAGAACAAATCCTGACACGGATTTCGCTCGGTTAAGCGTTCTATTGCACGGTGTTCGGCACCATGCCGCGAACCGATTTAGAAAACTAAAGAAACGCGATCGTCCGACGATCGGGTATTTAATAGTAGGCGCATCAGGCGCATGTCCAACAGTAACGTAAGCGTGGACAAAATACAGTAGTGGAGGTCTCCAGGCGAAGAGGAGGCGCGAGAAAAATCACTAAATACGGCATCCTTGGTCACAGTATATCTAAATGTGTTGTACTGTGATTGAAGCTTCCAGAAGAGAAAGAATAAATAGGCGCCGGTGCGAGTTTCGAACTGGGGTAAGTTTTACTAACACGAAAATGTATATATACATATCCTAATGCCTTCTGAATTATTTAAAATCATATTTTCAGTCGGAGAGACGGAGCAGGGAACTCTTCCGAATGGGGTTTAAACCAGTTCAACGATTGACAAGAACGGAGTGAAGCTCGACGACTACGTTCTGTTTCTACGTCGGACAGCAATAACAGACGATTCCACCAAGAATTCAAGTAAATAATATATATTACATATATTATACATTACATAATAATAACATTACACTACATATTACATATGTTACACACATAAGATAATAATAAAAAAGTAAATTCTATCTACAAATCTAGTACGAAACAAATAAATATATAATATAACGTTTCAATTTGTGTTTATTGTCAGTTCAAATAAATTTTGAAGATATAACTACAGAATGCAGGAACACAGATTTTTAAATTTCTGCTTGTCCCCGCCATTTTTCCCTTAGTTTTAGCACGTGCCACTGAATGGCGCTGAAAGCCGTGCTAATAAAAAAATATATTGAGTGTCACCCCCTGCTCTATTCCTTACAGCGCGCACATGTTCATGTTCGTAGCTGCATCGTACTGTGACATTTTCTTGTTCAATAAATCGCTCCATACTTAACGAATCCTGTGTAAAGAAGTTTTGGTCTGCGCTCATTTTAACAGGTTATGGGCCCAGTGAACGGCAAGAAGCGTATTCTTGTACAGAAGAGCATTTGAGTGTACAAAAAGTGATTACTCGCTAGATGCGATTTTTGAGGTTGTACCCGGCCTAAGTGCAAAAGTGGAAACTAACTCGACCAACTAACGCAATGGAGAGTGAACTTACGAGAATCACAAGATTTAAAGGAGTCGAAAACTGGAATGTTTGGAAATTCCAAGTGAAAATTCTTCTCAACGCACACAAATCGGCATAGGACATTGCAAGTGGGGTTAAAGAAAGACCCACCGTACCGGCGAACAATGCTACTGAAGAAGTGAAGGAAGTATACGAGGAATGGATGTGAGCCGATTCTCTCACACAGAAGCAGAGATGAAGAGAGAGATTGCTCATTTCTTTGTTCGAAAGTGGACAGGGCTCAGTACCGCACTCTAGTGTCAATGTCGATTATTTGAGGGGAAGTAGACGTAGTTTAAGATGGTTTAGGAAGGGACTGCGCACTACTCCCCTCAAGAAGTGGACACGCTGAAAAGAGCTGAAAATGCACGTATAAGATTTGCCATGCTCGTGCCTAGGGTATTCTGTGGCGGCGCTGTAGCAGCGCAAGCAATAAGCGCCCTCTGGTAGAAGTTCGTAAGTCGACGTTTGACCACGAGCTGTAAAAATGTGATCAAGACAAGAGCGAATCACGAAAATAATAAAAGTTATTCAAAACGTATATCTGTGTCAGTTTAATACAGAATGAAACGTTCTCCCACAAATTGGTGCCGAAACCCGGGACTTCTGTGGTTAGTGCGTAGATAAAAGACAAAAAGTGAAATAGGTAAAAAAAATGGCGGAGAAAGAAGACTCGGGAAAGTCTCTCCACGTGGTACGTGATGGAAAGGAAATCAACGCCAGCGATTTCAGAAATGCGCCATTGCCCACGTTTTGGAAGGAGGATCCAAAATTATAGTTCTTGATGCTAGAAAGGGAATTCAACGCGCATAATGTAAAATCGGACGCGGTAAAATGTTCCGCGGTGACGCGCAGTTTAGCTTCCGCCATTATAAGAGAAGTTCAAGATGTGTTGGAAGCTCCACCTGAACAAAGTACGTATGCACACATTAAAGAGGCATTAATTAATCGGTTAACGAAGTCCGAGGAAGCGTGTCTGCGACAATTACTCACGGAAGTCGAGCTTGGCGACAGAAAGCCTACCGAGCTTTTGCGCGAAATGAGGCGATTGGCGGGCGCGAATGTAAGTGAGAAGCTCTTGTCCACGTTGTGGTTGCAACGTCTACCAGCATGAGTGCAAGAGGTGCTGGCAGGGATGAGATAATTTTTCCCTCGGCCGGAAAGTGGGGACGACGCGAACATTGTGGGGACCAATGCTTGGTGGGGGTATGCAGTGATTTTGAAGATTTGTAGGCTTATTTTGGCTATACATCTCGTCAAGTTGGCAACGTCGATAGTAGCGCCAAGCCAAGCGTGACGTAGACGAACGCGGCGCTGAATCTTTCTCATTTGAGTTTGGATGCCAGGGTTATACACTTCGACGTGCGATTTCTTTGTTGTGTTCAATATTGTTCTTGTTACTCGTTATTTTGTTGTTTTAGTTATTGTTATTTATTCTTCTTGTTGTTATTATTACTTTTCGTGAGTGCGAAATGGCTCAATTATCAGGTAAGATATATTTTTACTACTTATGTATTATGTGTATTCATGCACCGAGTATAATTCAATAAATTAATAATCCTGTAAGAAACATATGTTGCATAGGAAAAGTTGATGCATAAAACAGAAGNTATAAATTATATTCATTACATTTACTTTCGCTGTTCATAATAATTCATTTCGTCCGATTCAAATTCAGAAATCACTAGGACGAAATGTTATGCAGGTAGCGCTGCAGAGAGCTTCGCGAAGGCGCATGAGGGGAATAGTAGTGGGGATCGAAATACGGGCGAAAAACAGGGGAAGCGAGCCGTGCGGAAAAAATTATCTCATCCCTGGGTGCTGGCTATTGTGGACGAAGGAGTAGATTTGCAGAAATTGGCGACTCTTGCAGATAAGACTATAGAAAGAACGCGTGTACCGGAAGTGGCCGCCATTGCGGAAGGATCGAACGTCAGGTTCGAAAACTCACCAAGGATCAGTGGTGAGATGGAAAAGCTCACCAAGCAAATAGCTAAGCTGACAGCCAAGGTGGATCGAGATCGAGCAAGGTTCCGAGGTAACCGAAACAGGAGCAGAAGCAGAAGCTTTGGCCGGGCGAGGTCAACGAGCGCCCAACGAAACAGCGGCGGTCTGTGCTATTATCACAGAAAGTTCGCCGCCGAGTCGTGGAAATGCAGGCAGCCGTGCTCTTGGACCGGACCGGGTCAAAGAAAGCAGGCGGAAAACTAAGGCGAGCGTCTCAAGTAGAGGCGGTTGAGGACGCGCAAAAACAACGACGTCTCATTATCAGCGATATAAAAACCGGGTAGCGTTTCTTAGTGGACACAGGTGCTGACATATCCGTAATTCCGCGTACGCGTAACCACGGACTGGTAGACAGTGCATTGAAGTTGTATGCAGCCAACGGTGCAGAAATAGAAATGTATGGCGAGAGATTCTTAAATCTAAATTTAAGACTCCGTAGAGACTTTACGTGGCGATTTATTGTAGCAGGTGTCTCAAAAGCAATAATAGGCGCAGATTTTTTACATTACTATAACTTATTGGTAGATTTAAGGCATAAAAGGTTGTTAGACCTCAAACGCATTCAGTAAAGCATCATATAGTAACGAGAGATTTCCCCATCGCCGAACGAGCAAGAAGGATGAATCCAGAAAAGCTCAAGATAGCTAAGATCGAATTCCAACAGCTATTGAAAGAAGGAATTTGCAGACCGTCTAAAAGCCAATGGGCGAGTTCATTGCTTATGGTACCGAAGAAAGGGGGCGAATGGAGACCATGCGGGGATTACAGGCGCCTAAATAGTATCACGGTGCCTGACAAATACTCTATTCCCCATGTACAGGACATCACGCAGCAGTTCCGGGAGCGTACAATATTTTCCACCATAGACTTGTCACGAGCCTACCACCAAATTCCGGTGTCAGAAAAAGACATTGAAAAGACGGCGGTAATCACTCCGTTTGGACTTTTCGAGTATACGGTGATGCCCTTTAGATTGTGTAATTCCGCGCAATCATTTCAAAGATTTATGGACACGGTGCTTCAAGGTTTAGATTTTTGTGCGTGCTATATTGACGACATTATTATAGCGTCTAAGGACAAAAAGATGCATATGGACCATTTACGTATAGTATTCGATAGACTTAGGAAGTATGGATTAACTATTAATGTTTCGAAATGTAACTTCGCCAAAGATAATGTGCATTATTTAGGTTATAAGATAGATAGTAAGAGTATTGCGCCACTCGAGGAACGAGTCCAAACTATAAAAGAGTATCCTAAACCAAAGACCGTCTTAGAAATGCGCCGTTTTCTCGGAATAGCTAATTTTTACAGAAGGTTCCTAAAAAAAGCTGCGGAGTGGTTAGATCCACTAAATAAGTATTTAATAGGGGCTAGGGAAAACGATAAGAGGCCAATTCAGTGGAACAAGGCAGCAGAAAAAGCTTTCGTGGAAGTAAAGGAGCGAGTTGCTAAGGCTTCACTGATAGCCTACCTTAAGGAGGAAGCTGTTTTAAAACTAAAGACAGACGCCTCTGATATTGCAATCGGAGCGGTATTGGAGCAGTTCAATGATAATTCATGGGAACCTCTTGGGTATTTTTCGAGAAAACTAGAAAAAGCGCAAACTAGATATAGTGTGTACGATAGGGAGTTATTAGCTATTTATAAAAGTTTAAGGTTTTTTAGGCATTTTGTCGAGGGAAGAACATTGACAATAGAAACGGACCATAAACCGCTATCATATGCTTTTCAACAGAAATCGGATAAGGCAAGCCTAAGGCAGGCTAGGCAGCTAGATTATATTGGACAATTCACTTCCAAAATTGTTTATGTAGCTGGGAAAGATAATACTGTCACGGATGCTTTGTCGAGAGTGGAAGCCGTAGACATGCCCGTTCTGGTATCCACGGAAGAACTGATGAAGGAACAGCAAAATTTGCAAAAGATATTCCTTGATAATACGGATAAGTGTATTTATGGTGATATAATGGGAAATAGTATCAGACCGTACGTTCCAGTTTCCTTGAGGAAACAGATTTTTAACAACATACATGGTCTATCCCATCCAAGTGGGCACAAGACCATGATTGACAGGTTCATACGTTGGCCCGAAGCCGTGCCCATGGCAGATGCTACAGCGGATACAGTGGCAACAACATTTTATACGCAGTGGATTGCCAGATTTGGTTCTTCAGTTACGATCACGACGGATCAAGGAGCCCAGTTTGAAGGCCACCTGTTTCAAGCACTAGTCAAATTAATTGGTGCCAACAAAATCAGGACGACAGCATACCATCCCGCTTCAAATGGAATGATAGAAAGGTGGCACAGGTCGCTTAAAGCCGCAATAATATGCCACAATGTGAAAGACTGGGTAGAAATCTTGCCGACGGTATTACTAGGCCTACGTGCTAGCCTGAAAGAGGATATAAAAGCCTCGGCTACGGAGTTGATTTATGGAGTAAATATACCAGGAGAATTTTTCCTCAGCGAAGAACATCCAAAGGATCCAAATATATTTTTGGAAAAATTCAGGCAGCATATGAGGCAAATTAGACCTGTACCAGCCTCACACCATATAAAGAAAAGGCATTTCGTGCATGGAGGATTATACACATGCTCACATGTATTTCTACGTATCGACGCGGTAAAGAGACCATTAGAAGCGCCGTATGAAGGTCTTGGGTATTTTTCGAGAAAACTAGAAAAAGCGCAAACTAGATATAGTGTGTACGATAGGGAGTTATTAGCTATTTATAAAAGTTTAAGGTTTTTTAGGCATTTTGTCGAGGGAAGAACATTGACAATAGAAACGGACCATAAACCGCTATCATATGCTTTTCAACAGAAATCGGATAAGGCAAGCCTAAGGCAGGCTAGGCAGCTAGATTATATTGGACAATTCACTTCCAAAATTGTTTATGTAGCTGGGAAAGATAATACTGTCACGGATGCTTTGTCGAGAGTGGAAGCCGTAGACATGCCCGTTCTGGTATCCACGGAAGAACTGATGAAGGAACAGCAAAATTTGCAAAAGATATTCCTTGATAATACGGATAAGTGTATTTATGGTGATATAATGGGAAATAGTATCAGACCGTACGTTCCAGTTTCCTTGAGGAAACAGATTTTTAACAACATACATGGTCTATCCCATCCAAGTGGGCACAAGACCATGATTGACAGGTTCATACGTTGGCCCGAAGCCGTGCCCATGGCAGATGCTACAGCGGATACAGTGGCAACAACATTTTATACGCAGTGGATTGCCAGATTTGGTTCTTCAGTTACGATCACGACGGATCAAGGAGCCCAGTTTGAAGGCCACCTGTTTCAAGCACTAGTCAAATTAATTGGTGCCAACAAAATCAGGACGACAGCATACCATCCCGCTTCAAATGGAATGATAGAAAGGTGGCACAGGTCGCTTAAAGCCGCAATAATATGCCACAATGTGAAAGACTGGGTAGAAATCTTGCCGACGGTATTACTAGGCCTACGTGCTAGCCTGAAAGAGGATATAAAAGCCTCGGCTACGGAGTTGATTTATGGAGTAAATATACCAGGAGAATTTTTCCTCAGCGAAGAACATCCAAAGGATCCAAATATATTTTTGGAAAAATTCAGGCAGCATATGAGGCAAATTAGACCTGTACCAGCCTCACACCATATAAAGAAAAGGCATTTCGTGCATGGAGGATTATACACATGCTCACATGTATTTCTACGTATCGACGCGGTAAAGAGACCATTAGAAGCGCCGTATGAAGGTCCTTACGAAGTAATACAAAGAGTTACGGACTACATTTTTAAAATTAATTATAAAGGAAGGCACACAAATGTGTCAGCGGACAGATTAAAACCGGCGTTTATAAAGAAGGATAACGTAGGTGATAGCAATGTACAAATTAGAACATACTAGATAAGTGTTTAGTAATAAGTAAAGATTTGTAATATGTTTGTAAAATTTTTTATAACATGTACTATAAGTTCACGTTTTGTATAACAAAACTGCTCGGAGGGGAGTAATGTGGCGGCGCTGTAGCAGCGCAAGCAATAAGCGCCCTCTGGTAGAAGTTCGTAAGTCAGTAAATGCAGAAGTCGCACGTTTGACCACGAGAATAATAAAAGTTATTCAAAACGTGTATCTGTGTCAGTTTAATTTACCGATTAAACGAACTTACCTGTAAGTGAAGTTCTATCGTAATTGTATGAAGCGCCTCTTCCGAAGAGATCAACCGTGTAGTACCTCTACTCTGCACCGATGTCGCCACAATATTTAAAGTTTATAGATAACTTTTCGCCTGGTCCGGTTACGTTCCAGGCCCGTTCCGTATCTCATTTTTTAAAGTATTGCCGTAACTATAGGGTTCATCTAAAGGTTATTATTTGTCTTCCCTTGAGATGAGGGAGCATAGGGTGGGAGTGATCTCTTCGGAAGAGGCGCTTCATACAATTACGATAGAACTTCACTTACAGGTAAGTTCGTTTAATCGGTAAATTGTATTCCGCGCCTCTTCCTCAAGATCAACCGTGTAGATGTTTACAGTCCGTTACGGCGAATTAATCACATATGAGAATCCGTGCAAAAAAAAAAACTCAAACTTCTTATTATTTTATGCTTATAACAAAATTAACATTAACTACATTAATTAATACAAGAGCAAGTTAAAAAAGTTGCAAGCGAAGTGATTTCTTATTTCCTCTTGTTAAGAATCGCTCTTGCAAAAGTATCCTTATCAGCTACAATGTTTCGATCATAAAACTTTGCGAATGTACTCGACTTAGCCGTCCAACCTGCGGCCTTCTTGATCGTATCAATATTGACGCCACTTTTCTTCGCCGTCGAGGTCGATGCATGGCGTGTGCTATATGCGTCAAACGTATCTACGTCTATTCCGCTACTAAGTAGCGTGCTTTTTATCCAGCGACTCAACGTCTGACTAGATACAGCTTTATACGGTTTCTTTACCGCTATAAACAATCGTGTCTCTGATCCTCGAAGATCCTTCGTTCTGAAAATATAAGTCTCGAGAGCTGACGCCGGACATATCGTTTTATCCTCCGTAAAAAACGGTATAACTAATGTCGGTTGGACTTTTCTTGGTCCGGATGTCTTGATTTTTTTAGACCGCTGTTGTATTGCCTTATCGACGACTCGGAGAGAGATAGTGTCATCAGGTTCCTTACTTCCTCCGGTACTTCCTTTCTTCTGAACGCCTCCCTGATAACGTCCCGACAACCAGGGTAATCCGTTCCCACAACGGATGCGGTTGTCTATTTAAGGTACGTAAAAGATTGATATTAGGTTTAAAATATAAAGGTCTACAATCTAACATGTCCATATACACTGGGAACCAGGGCTGAGCTGGCCAGTGAGGAACGACAACAATTCCTCGACATTTCTCAAACTTGATCTTTTCGAGGACTCGTAAAATGATTGAAAACGGGGGAAACGCGTAGAAGAAATACGTTTTCCATTTTATCGTAAATGCATCGATAGCTATCGAATCAGGGTCTCGGAACCAAGAAACAAATTCCCGGCACTTCGTATTCGATCTCGTCGCGAATAGATCGATATTTGGTTTCCCGAATTCTTTCACAATGGCTCGAAACGCGCTATCGGACAAAGCGTATTCTGTTTCCGGCTCCAAGCGTCTCGACTCAAAATCTGCTTCTACGTTGTCTAGAGAGCGTATGTACGATGCAAAAATCCAAATTCGTCTTTGTTCGCACCATTCCCAAATTTGTTTGGCCAATTTACTCAACGCTAGGAATTGAATGCCTCCCATTCTATTAATGTAGGCAATTGCGGTCGTATTGTCTATCCTCAATAGTATATCGCAATTTGTCAATCGCGCCGCGAAACATTTAAGCCCGAAAAATACCGCTAACAATTCGAGGTAGTTTATATGCTCTTTTTTCTCTTCGCTGTTCCAATGACCATTAGCTCGTTTGCCATCGCAAAATGCACCCCAACCTGTACTCGACGCGTCAGAAAAAATCTCAACAACAGATTTAAACTCTCGAATCGGATTCCCTGTCGACCGGATATTATTCTCCCACCATTTAAAGTCGTCTCGCAGTCCGTCCGAGAGTGTCATCGTTGCTTCAAAATTTTCGGCATTACTTCTTAGGGCCAAAAATTTTTCTCGCTCAAAATCCTTCATATGAATCAAACCGTATTTCTGAGCCTTACAACACCATCCTAGAGTTCCTATAAATATGGAAAAATCTCGAATTGTACAATGCCTGAGTTTACTGAATTTTTCGATTTGTTTCATGGCAACATCTCTTTTTTCTCGCGGAAGTTCTATGTACATTCTCTTTGAGTCGTATATAAGACCAAGAAATTTTTTCTTTCTGGACGGAGTCATTTCACTTTTACGCTCGTTAATTACCAGCCCCAAAGTTTCTAGTACGGCGCGCGTTTCCTTTACATTTTTTGAGCAATCCTCAAAAGAATTTCCGATTAAAAGAAGGTCGTCTAGGTATATTACCGATGCATAACCTCTTTCTCGCAGATAACTGATTATCGGTTTCATGATCTTTGTGAACGTATAGGGAGCAGAGCTAAGTCCAAAAGGCAAACAACAAAATTCATAGAGCTTCCCTTCGAAATAAAATCTTAAATACTTCCTATCGGAGTCCGCTATGCGAATTAAATAATACGCATCTTTCAAGTCAATTGTCGCTAGAAAGCAATCTTTCCTAACGATTCTCTTAACTGTTTTCCAGTCTTCCAACTTGAAATGTTGCGTTTTAACGAACTTATTGAGACCCTTGAGATTCAGAATAAATCGTTGAGACCCATCCGGTTTAGGTACTAAAAAAATATTCGATATAAATTGACCCTCTTCGGGTTCGCACTCATGAATCGCGTCTTTTTCTATGAGATCATTAATTTGTCTTTGTAATATCGATCTTTCTTGCTCAGATCTGTGAGCTACCCTGGGAAGAATGGGTTGTGTAACTGCGCTAATAAAAGGGATTTTATAACCCTCAACCCAGCTCAAAATTGTTGGATCAGACGTCAACCTAGCCCATTGATCCTTGAAAAGACTGAGTCTTCCAGCCTTGACACTTACGTCTACTTGCGTCTTCGACGATCCGGCTGGTTCTTCTGATATGAACTGCGATTGCGATAATAGGATCCTGTGTCCCGAGGCTTGTACGTCGATTTCTGCCCGTTCGCCGTCGCTTGAGAGGTCGCTTTGTATCGAAAGCGGCGCGGCGGGCTCTTGAAGTTTTTTGGATTTTTATTATCCCGATTTTTTGAAGGCTTTGCTGTCGGTCTGAGCTCCTGCGCAGATCGTTGAAGAACCTTTGATGCTTTTACTTTTTCATCTAGTCCCCCCCCGAACAACCAAGCATTGGCTACAGTATCCTTGAGAGTTTCTCTGGCGGTTGGACTGACGTTCTTCAGAATCAAACTTTTTCGGATCGCTGTTTCATTATGCTGAAGATCTGCGAGGAGATTAGCTGTGCTACTGAGGTGTTCGAGTAGCACTAATTTATCTAAATTATCTCCTTTTAGCATAAGATCCATCGATTTTCCCAAAGCCGCGAGAGCCGCGGTAATTTTCCCTTGCGTCTCTACAATTCGATCATCTCTCTTTGCGATGTTGACATCGATCGACGCCTTTACCTCTAGATCCAGCTTGGGTGGATCTATAAACTCGCAATTCACTGGTGGAGGATATTTCTTCAATAATTCTTTTCTTTCCTCCTCTGGGAGACCTTTTTCGATGACATCTTTCCATCTGATAGCCAAATCTTTATGAATAGCTGACGACAAAATTCGATCCTCTACGAGTCGTTTACCGATAAGACTCAGTACCTGTGGTTCTAACGCAATTTCTTGGGCATCCGCAGATTTTTCGACCTGCTTTGTTGCCTCTTGGTCGCCGCTTACACTCGCCTGGGCAGTCGGAGCAGTCGATTCAATCGGCTGATCCTTTTCTGCTGCTTGCGATTTATTTGCCTCGTCTGACGCACTCTGCGTCTGCAAACTCGGTGAACCATTCTCCGCCTGATGCTCGTGAGGATCACTACTCCAGTCGAATTCATTGTCACCTGAGGACTCATCATGCGACGAGCTCGACGATCGAGGTCGTTTATTTCTTCCTATTCAAAAAAGAAAAAACGAAACGATACGTAAAACATCTCTCGTATATATCGCACAACAAATTGCAACTTTGTATCTGCGATTGTTTCACGACGAGAGAGTCATTATTATGTCTTGGAATGGATGTTTTTATTTTTTTTTTTTTTTTTTTGCTTTCATTGCTTGATCCTCTCCGTCGGTTGTACCGACCCGAGAAGNCTTTATTGTTTATTCATCTGAAAAAATTCCAACACGTCCGTAGCATAACTGGACACGTCTGAGAATTATTTCAGATTTTTTTGTTACAAAATGTAACCGTGAAAAATAAGAAAGTGCTAAAAATATTTTTCTTCACATAGAAATTGTTCGGATACACTGTCCATATTTTTATGATAGATTGTTATTGTCGCAATAATTGTTCATGAATTTTTTCAGATTTTTAGGTTTGGTGCGTCAATGCGAAAAAAATCAAAAACTATGTACGTCTCATGTTGAAGTACGTAAATTGAAAGACGAAGGGCGTGATGACTCGAGGCCAACGATAGCTACGTATTTTTTTGACGTTGGCTCGGTCGTTTTTAACGGTCGCGATGTTTTGATTCCGCGACCGGAAAAAGTTCAAATCGGACAGAGCGCGACGGAGTACGAAGACACACGCGTGACGTGTCACCTGTGTGCGAACGAGATAGAGATACCTCGTGATTCCCACCTCGCGACGACCGAGGTGAAGGACAAGATCGAAAAGACGATCATTCCGTGTTGAGGTTTCCGTGATAGAGGATTTCGGATCGATTATTCCTGTATTGGATATTTCGTGTGAAGGATTCCGGGCCGATTTCTTCCGTGTCGCGAACTCCCGGGTTGAGGGTTATCGTGTCGAATAATTGTCAGTGATCGGCGTTAATTCCCGTATCGGAGTTTTATCGTGTCTACGATTGAACGTGATAGACAATTATCGCAGTGTCGATTTTTTCGTGTCGAATATTCCACCGTGCGGACCCCAAGAGGTAGTGAATACAACACCTTCAGAGTGTGACCTGCCTTGTGGAAGACACCGAGGCGGATCCCAGACTTGGTGAATACAGCACCATAGAGTGTGACCTGCCCGATGGATTACGTGTCGAATGTTCAACCGTGCGGACCCCAATCGCTGGTGAATACAGCATCCATAGAGTGCGAATGCGACCTGCTCGGTGTAGGATACACCGCGGCGGACCCCAGCATTGGTGAATACAACACCGTTCGAGTGCGACCTGCACGGCGAAGGATATACCGATTGCATTCGTGTATCCGCGAACCTTCAACCGACGGCTGTCTCCTGGGGTTCCGAGAAAGGACGTACGTGAAGCAGCAGCCACCGTATTCGCGAAGTGGCCGAAGACAGGACGTGCTTGTGCCAGGTAAAGCTGCACATTATTCTGCAGCTCACCATTTAACGGGGCTTAGCTTAATGGGTTAACATAGGGCTCAGACTTGAAGGAGGCGAGGGAGAGCCTAATGCCCTCCTTCATTTGTCGGTGTGGAAGGGGGGCATGGGGCCCTCTTTCGTT
>NW_017160894.1:39761-59631 GCF_001652005.2 Ceratina calcarata
TCACTGACTTACTCCAAGCATCAGCTGCTGCGAGCCATGTGTCCTATCTTCGAGTGCCGAAGGGCGACCCATTGACCCATTAACGTTCTTCTACGAGCAGGTGCACTGACCAACGAAGAAGTAAGTCCAATTCTGATTCTTTTCACATTTTTCATAATTTTATCTACCCTGTAATTTGTAACATCGTTAGTTACTTCATTGAATATTTATAGTTACATTTGTTCAGTGAACGTAAGTAACGACTAATCGCTTTCATTCCTCTGATATTTAACCAATTTATGAGTTCGTTTTTGCATGCAACTTTTCTTTAAACCTATGCTCTCGTCACGAGCGCGGCTTACGGGTGCGGCAACGCACGAGGTGGTTGTCGCGCTCTTGCCCGCCGCGTATACTCGCGCTCTGATTGGTCGGGAATTTTTGTTAATAACTCAATAACCACGCCTCAGACAACTTTTTCACAAAGGAAAAAGTTGTTCAAAATCACCTCAGGAACCTCCCATTAAAATATGTACCGCTAGTCCTGGGACACCCTGTATACAATACATTAAACTACATGTATGCTGGCAACAGATAGTGGCCAGTAATGAAGTAATATAAGTCCCAAAAAATATTTAAAGAAATTATGGGGTCTACGGAAAAGTATACAAAAGCTGGATGCCTCGGAGGACCGCTGTCATATCAATAGGGCGGCAGATAAAGAAGCATGTGAAAGAATGAAAGTATCAGTGGCGATGAAAATAAACTGATGTAAATACTTTGATACCGCCCTCGCTCGTCATTTGCTACTTTTGTGGGGAGAGCTTATGATATTGTTGAAATAAATAAGCCACGTGTACTTTTCGATTTAGCTAACTAAACCTAACGTGTCGCGGACCCGTCTAGGGACCTTTTCGCCACACTTCAAGCGTTTTATCGTCCTCTCTTGTTTATTTTCTTTACCAATTTTAGTGCAGCCACTTTTGACTCGGCGAATAATCGTAGGCCGAAAAATGGAGTATGGCAATCGGAGCGGGCGAGGCAGAAGGACTTTCCGATATGAGGGACGCCGGGTTTCGTCTGATCGGAAGAGTAATCGGGAGAGTAATCGGGAGAAAATCGTACTGTACAGAAAACAAAACATATTCAGATAAAATAATATAATGTATGCAATATNGCTGCAAGTCGCGGAGGTACCGAGTGTTCAACACGTGGGGAATGTTGTAAATATGACAAGGACTCGAAGGTAGAGTTTCTTTCAGGGATGTTAAAAACATTTTCACTAACGAATTTGGCCATCGAGTGGGGAAAATTCTCCCGAAGGAAAGTTGTGAGAGACGATTCAGTAGGTTTCGAGTCGTGCACCTCAACTCAATGACGGAGCCCGAAAAATCCAATAGAGTATTAGGAAATGATCCGAGTATTCGCCTAACGCAAAGATGATTATCCGCCGATTCCGATAAAAAGAGCGTCATTCCGATCGAGTCGTGCCCTTCGCGCATCGTGTAATTCACAGGCCACGCGGATAGTGAAGTTCATTTTGTGAATAAAAAACAATCGGCTCCTTTCGGAGACGTGTAATGTTAGAGTGCAACAACGACAGTGTAAGTGTTTGAAAATTTTTAAGTGAAAAGTGACAGTGGTGTAATGAAATTGAGTTTGTGTATAAAAATCAATCGGCTGCTTTCAAAGACGTGTATTGATAGGACGTAGGAGCAACAATCTTAGTGTGTTAAAATTTTTAAGAGTGATCGTGCGGTGGATTGCGAGGTTCCTTCCCTGGACAGAGGATCAGCTGTGGCCTACCTGCGAGCGGCAAGGACGCTGACCCATTGACCGTGGCCCATCGTTAGCAGGTGCACTTGCGAATGAATGGGTAAGTCTAAATCTCTACAGTTTTTACATTTTCTTTTTAATTCAATATTCCCCGCGACTTGTTAATCCTATCATCATCCATCAATTATCAACAATCTATCATTTCTCCATCCATTGCACGTGAACAACGATTAAGTGTATTAATTGTTATTCATAATAGTGCACGAACAACAATTTCCTTGCATTGTTATTCATGTAGTTTGTTAAACGCTTCGTACTGAGCGGAGCGCTTGTTCAAACGCGTGAAAAGCCGCCCGGCCGGATCGGAGCCAACGCTCCCGAGCCGGAGCGCGCGCGAACCGAGCGCTCTGATTGGTCGGTGTTTTTTGTTAATAACTCCTCAACCACGCTTCGGACAAATTTTTCGCAAAGGAAAATGTTGTTTAAAATCATGTCAGGAGCCTCCCATTAAAATTCCTTACACTAGTTTTGGGACACCCTGTATTTGGTGCGTCGCGTGTGCACCTGAAACACGCCAAATTAATATTGTGTATCTAGTTCACGATGGAAATGGACTGTATTCTTTTCTGGGACTGAATCTGTTTTCGTCTCGAACGAATGTCGTGAATGTCTGATGTCGTATTGACCGAATGTTGTCAACTGATTCTCTTCCGACCGACCGATGTCGAATGACTGACCCGGTCCCCGACGCTTGTCCTGACTTTGGGTTTTTTACCCCCCTTTTCCTTGTCTCGCGAATATTGTCCTTCTTAAAAAATACATCCCCACTACCTAGCGATGTGGGACCTAGGTTTCCCGAAACATGCGGAGCCTTCGAAGGGATCGGAAAATTCTTCCAAGTGGTTGCCGCATGACGGACCACTAAGCCGGACGGTTGCTTAATACCCTTCGGAACCCTAGTTTATGGCAAGGCTGGTTATTGAGGCACGAGGGAAAGCAAATAAAATTGACAAAAATTACATGGCATGCTGTTAACCAGCCGTTATGAAAATAGAAAAGAGCTTGAATCCTCAAAAATAACCTTTCAGCACGTACTCGCCATAAACTGTCCCAAACGAAATCTCCACTTTTTACACTATTGTTCCCTCGAACGGAACAATATTTATTCAACTAGATTAATACTTAGAATACAAACAACTCTCTCTCGCGTAACATAGAATTCTCTCGATACTCTCACTACTACGTTCTCGTACGCAATGCCCTTTTTGGCCGCTCGTACCCCGATGTGTTTTCTCAGTTTTCCTCCCTTTACTTTCTAAAAAGTGCCCACAGTTGGGGTAAAGTTGCCAAAATGTCTGCAAGCCAGATTTTGACCATTGACCCTGTCGTAAAACATTTCCTTGGCCAACTACCTGGCTAGTTCGAACATTCTGCACTCCCACATATATAATTAATATAAATGCTTAAAACGTGTCAACGAAGTCCACATTTCTTGGCCGTGCGCGCGAGCATTCGCGAGAGAGAGGAAAATGAAGTCAAAGTGGGAGTGTTAGAAGTATCATTGACTACATTTGTACATTCCGACATCTCCTTCATGTGGCGAATGTCGGTACGACAGACATCGTCGTTGTCGGCGGAGCCGAGCGTCGCCAGCGCTCTGTCCAATTTTCATGTACTTGAAAGTCCAATTCTGGACGTATAACGTATAAGACTTGAGATGTGAGAACACACGTGCAAATATAAAGTTTTGTAAAGCGAAAGAAAATTTACGGAGTTGTAGGGAGAGACAAAGTATTTATATATATATTTATATGCTTTTCGTAAATAATAAAACAAAGATAAAGAGATAATTTGGAGTCTAAATCCCCTACAAATTGGTGACCCCGAATAAAAGCGCGTAACCTCACATCGAGCCAAAGAGCACGTGGTCGCTAAAAAAATAAAATCGGCCAAAGAGTGCAGTTATGTCCGTCGCGCATTCACCGACGAGGAAGGACGTTCCGGAAAAAAATGCTCTCCACGAGCAGGAGGTAGAAGAGGAGAAGGAGGACGTCCCAAATGCTGTTCCGAACGTGCCGGTGAGGTACGTGGAAGTGAACGAATTTCAGAACGTGCGTATAACGACCTTCTGGCACGAGACGCCGAAGCTCTGGTTCGCCCAATTAGAGGGCGAGTTCCAACTCCACCGAATTAAGTCGGATGATACGAAATACAGCGCGGTAGTCAGGCACCTAGATCAAAAGATAATGAAGACGGTCGCTGACATTTTGGAAGCCCCGCCAGCGAAAGATAAGTATCAGACATTAAAGGATGCTTTAATAAGCCGGTTCACAGAGTCTGAAGAGCGACAAATGAGGAGGTTGCTAACAGGGATTGAGCTAGGTGATAAAAAACCGTCGGGGCTCCTCAGAGAAATGAGGCTACTCGTCGGAGGCACAGGAGCAGATCGTTTCCTAGCGTCTCTGTGGATGCAAAGACTTCCGCAACGTATACAAGAGGTATTATCGGTGCTGCAAGATATGGAGCTAAATAAACTAGCGGAAGTCGCCGATAAAGCTATGGAGAAAACGGAAGCGGCGTGTATAGCCATGGTAAGTCCAGGACCAATAGCTAACAATAGTGCTAATCAGACGTCCTTAGACACCATCGTGACGTTACTGCGTCAAGCTAGTGAGCTGACCATCCAAACACAGCAGTCAGTTAACGTAATGGTCGAAGCGTTAGGCAAACTTTCGCCGCATCAGGGTCGATCCAATCAGCGTAATCCGAGATGGCATGGCAGAAGGGGCCGTTCTAGGTCTGCTTCAAGGTCACGCACAGGATTGTGCTACTATCACGATCGGTTTGGGACACAAGCGTGGAAGTGCCAACAACCCTGTCAATGGAGAGGGGAATTGGCTCCTGCCCCTGCTCCTGTCCCTGCTCCCGCTTCCCAGGGAAACTAGAGCCGCCGTCCCAAGTCGCGGCTGTTGAGGACGGGCAAAGCCCCCAAAGCCGCTTAATTATAACGGACCGATCAACCGGTATCAGGTACCTAATAGACACTGGCGCCGACGTTTCAGTTCTGCCAAAAACAAGAACGGAGACGAAACGATCCCCGGACGAATATAAACTTTTTGCGGCAAATGGCACACCAATCGATACGTATGGCACGAAAGTGATCATGGTCAACCTAGGCCTACATCGTGCTTTTAAATGGGAATTTATCGTAGCCAATGTCGGCCATCCCATTTTAGGAGCAGATTTCCTGCGACACTTCGGCCTCTTGGTAGATTTGAGGCATAACAGGTTGCTGGATGAAACGACAAAGTTATGTGCAATCGCTGATGCAATTAGGACGGAAGTACCGACGGTACTGACAATCGACAGTACCAAGAGATATCAGGAGCTACTGCGGGAGTATGTTGATATTACAATGCAGAGGAAGGTCAAAGGCGCCGCTCACCCCGTTCAACACTATATATTGACCAACGGCCCGCCAGTCCACGAAGCGGCACGTCGCCTCACTCCCGAAAAGCTCAAAGCTGCGAAGCTCGAATTTGACTTTATGCTGCAGCATGGGATCTGTCAACCATCCAGAAGCCCATGGGCCAGCCCATTGCACTTAGTAAAAAAGAAGTCTGGTGAATGGAGACCCTGCGGGGATTATAGACGTCTGAATCGAATCACGGTTCCCGATAAATATCCGATTCCGCATATCCAAGACTTTCGACATCTCGTGTACTACGCCCCATTCTCTCTATTTCTTACCGTGCGTACATGTTCATGTTCATAGCCATTGTACTGTGACATTTTCTTGTTCAATAAATCGCTTCATATTTAACGAATCCTGTGTAAAGGAGTTTTGGTCTGCGCTCATTTTAACATAATTGAAGACAAGTAAAATGGAATTTAGTTGGAAGTGCATCTTCGCTGGAATTTCATGCATCGACTTACCAATGGTGTGAACAATTCCCTTTCGGTGGCAACGAGCTTCGTCGCGTCTATCGTCTTTAGAAACTCGACGACAACCTCGGGTTCGATCGAATGCTCGCCAAGTTTCGCGGCAAGTTGGTACACACGTTCCTTGGGATCCATGGTTGCGAGAGCCCATGGATTAACTGCTACTCCGCTCTGTGCGATTGCCTTGTGGAACAATCCTATGGACACCAAGGTCGTAGAACAGAATTTTGGATTTCTAGTTAACGAAGCAAATAAAGCACGAGACTTAATGACGCAAACATAACGGGCGAGACATTGTGCTCATAGAATGCATAATGAAACATGCTCGGCTATTCAGAAAGTCGAATCGACATAACAAGCTGGAGTATCACTTGTAAAGAATTTTTAATCGTTAGACTGTAGAATAATGTATCTAAATTGTGAATCTAGAATTCTAAAAGTTAATCTCTTCTTTTTAAGAATAATAATATGCATTTCATTTTTGTTCTGCACGTCTTTGAACGTAGGTTTTTCATTTTTCTATACATGAATTTTGCAATATCACAAATGCTTTAGAACATACCCTCAGCCAAAGGAGATATTGTTAGATAATGCACGGAGGCTGAACCAGCGCTTTCTCCAAAAATCGTGACGTTGTCAGGATCCCCACCAAAACTGGAGATGTTCTCCTTTATCCATCTCAGGGCCATCACTTGATCCTTCAGGCCCTGATTCCCTGACGCCACTTCGTGATCTACGTTCAGAAAACCTATCGCAAGGCGAAATAGTAAAACCTGTATAATGTGAATGTTATAGCAGTTCGATGTATAAAACGCGTATAGTTGGTTTTATTCATTCCCTTATTTATTCATTTATTTATTTATTTATTGATTTATTAATGATATACGAGTTTGTAAAACCCATTGAAATACAGAAACAAAACGAAGTGAGAACTAAATATAAAATATAAAACTAAAATACTGTTGTGACGGATTGAACATGCCGCGCAATGCTTCGACGTGACATCGTTGAGAAGTGTGAAGATGTTTCGCAACGATGTGAAACTGCCACTGAGAACGAGCGGAACCGAAGGGCTCGGTTTCCGGTTGCTATTGAAGAACCAGCATCTATTTTGAACCATGAGAACAGCGCGAGACCTCGATCTATCCGGACGTGTTATCTGACTTTCTGTTATTGGTTCTCAAATACAGCTTTGAGTTATTGTTTCGTTTATTAATTTAACTGTTATTAATGAGTTGTTCGCGAAATATCACTCCCCGGCGCAACAATATCATATACACGGTATCCCAGAACTAGTGTTAGGTCTTCAGGTTCAAAGTCCTGTCCCAAAAGCCCCGTCAAAAAGTTGTGCAAGACGTGGTTTTCGAGTTATTAACAAAAATCCCTAACCAACCAGAGCGTTCGTATACAAGGCGGGCAGGTGCGCAATAATCGCCTCGTGCGTTGCCGCGGCCGTATGCCACGCTCGTGACGAAAACATAGGATTAAAACAAAACTGACATGCAAGAGCAACTAAGAAATTGATTAAATATCAGAGAAAAGAAAGCAATTAGTCGTTTTTTATGTTCACTGAGTAGATGCAACATATTCAATGAGATAACTAACAACTTTATAAATTACACAGTAGATAAACCATAAAAAATGGGAAAAGAATTAGAGTGTAACTTAGTCGTTCGTTTTTAAGTTCACCTGCTCCTCGAAGAATTTTAGTGGGTCAGTGTGCCGAAGCCTGACACTCGAAAATAAAACATATGGCCATGTCAGTGACCTGCTCTAAACATCACTGCTGCCCATATGTTTTATCTTCAAGTACTGGGATTCACACATTGACCCAGTGACGTTCTTCTAGGAGCAGATGAACTTAAAGACGAACGATTAAGTTCAACTCTAATTCTCTTCCCATTTTTTATAATCTTAGCTACTCTGTAATTTATGAAGTTGATAATTATTTCATTGAGTATGTTACATTTATTCAGCGAACGTAACTAACGAGTAATTGCTTTGTTTTCTGTAATATTTACACAATTTCTTAGTTGCTCTTGCACGTAATTTTTGTTTAAATCCTACGTTCTCGTCATGAGCGTGGCATACGGACGTAGCAGTGTCGAAGGCAGTTGTCGCTCCCCTATGCGTTCGCTATACGGGCACTCTGATTGGTCGCGGTTTTTCGTTAATAACTCGACAACCACGCCTCGGACAATTTTTTTGCAAAGGAAAATGTTGTTTAAAGTCACCACAGCTTCTCCTCATTTGAAGGCCTAACACAAGTTCTGGGACATCCTGTATAAAATGTAACAATGAAAAATAATTAAATAACTGAGAGTGGTGTAATACTATAGTAGGTGAAATAAACAGTCAAGTATAATCCATTTGAAGAAACGGCTGATAATATACTTGTGGTTCTATATAGATTTGGAGAAAGTATAGAGTGGGCAAAATTTACCATCCTATTTATTGTATTATAATATGTACAGAGTGCGTTAATGTTCAACAAAGAAGAATTCGTGTTTTCTGAAGACTTGAGTTGGAACGTTAATTTTGAATTTAGCAATTAAGTCAGGGCAAGGTGTACTACCATAATCTTATAAGCAAGAGAGATTTTCAAGGTTTTCTTTTTGTTTGAAGATTAACAATTAAAAGATTTAAGAACATTACTCGGCCTTGATAACTGCTGGAAATCACGACATTATTTATAACAGGTTATAAGAAACGGTGTAAGGTTTCCAAGACTCTGTCGAGCCATTCGATAGAAAGTGGCGCTTTAGAGGCGAATGTATCGTATTGAGCAAACACGAATTGAAGGATAAAATAAAGTGTTAGGAATCAGAATATACTTTAACTAGTCAGATAATTAAGCCCATTAAGTTATTGCTAAGTTGAAGAAAACAATACACATTTTCAAAGATTATAAACGCTTCCCACGCGGTCTCGGAGGCGGGATATAAAAATAAATATGTATAGTTTCATTTCTCCTAATAAAAATTAAAAGAAATTGATGATTCATAGAGATGAGAAATTCATTGAGATGATTCATGAGAAAATGATGTTAGATCAGTAGAATGGCAAGAACGAAACCTTCGTTTCTCAAGGGGAAGGAAAACAAAGTGTCTGTAAGGAAAAAAAGAGGAACCATTATGGAAACCGCAAGCAAAAGAGAGAAAGTGAGTGCAAAAGGTACATCGTATGAGAATGAAAAGGGGTTAAGAAAGGTTAAGAAAGTAGAAGGGAATCCGACAGTAGATATGATAAGAATGGACAAAAATAAAGAAAATATAAAGAACGCAGCACAAATTGGGAACAAACAATCGTGCTAGACATGTATAGAGAAGACAGACGAGAGAGAGATCAAAATATTTGAAAATGAAGATACAGAAGAATATGTAATAGAATTCGTAGCAAGAAATTCCAGATTGAATAATAATATGGGGAAAAATGCCATCAAATTCTACAGATAATTAAATGAGTTTAAGAAAGATTTGATAAACTGGCTAACAAATTTAAAGCAAAGATAACATTATCGTATAGAAGAATAGCGAATGAAATTATCCTAATATATAAAAAATCGTGAAGATTTTAAACCATACATTCCAAGAATAATGGAGGATAGATCGGGGTGATCTTCGATTGGGATGGCCCACTAGAAAAGCTGATAAAAGAGATTGGACAAGGACAAATACGTTTTGAAAGATTGAAAAAGTGCACAGTTAAAAACGGTAAAATGGAGGATGGATAGTGGGTCAAACTATTCTGGCCTTTCGAGGATCTCTACTCTCTATCCATGAAGATAATGCTTAGCGGAGGTATAGTTTGTAATAGTCAAACCTTACGTAAGAAATATCAAGCAATGCTACAAATGTTTGAAATTTGGTCATATACAAAAATTTTGCAAATCAGCATGAGAAAATACCAAAATTGTGGTAAACAAATGCACGGAGATTGTAACAGACCCACAAAACGTTTTAATTGCAAGGGGGAACATAGAGCTCTAGATAAAGATTTTTTATTAGTTAGACCTATAACATTGATATCCTGTATAGGAGAACTATTTCAGAAAATAGAAAAAGTAGGTTAGATTAGACCCGCCTTTAATTATTTTGCAAACTACAATTCCAAAGTAGTTTCAGGTTCAGGTTTACATACAATAATGTTTAATCGTTGATAGCAACTGTACAATAGAATTTACTAAAGAATAAGATGATGTAGGGTGCCTTTTTAACCTTAAAAGGAGCGTACGAGAGCGTAGATCCTAATGAGTCTGATTAAAAAAGTGGTCAGCTTAGAATGTAAAAAAAAATCATTTTTGTTGCTTGATGGTTGACAAATAGAAAGATCCTCTGTAGAATACTAAATGGGGAAAATGTGACTATATTCAATAATACAGGGGTTCCACAAGGAGCTTTAATTAGCCCTTTCTTATGTAATTTATACGNGAAAGAAATTAGTCGTTACACTGAACAAATGTAACATGCTCAATGAAATAACAAACAACTTTTCAAGTTACAGAATAGATAAAATTATGAAAAATGCGAAAAGAATCAGAATTGGACTTACTTCGTTGGTAAGTGCACCTGCTCCTAGAGAACGTGAATGGGTCAATGGGTCGATCTTCGGTACTCGAAGACAGAAACACATGGTCCGCAGCAGCTGATGCTTGGAGCAAGTCAGTGACCTGCCGATTCGTTTCTTATCATCACGATCACTGTCACTTTCCCATTGACAAATTTTCACAAAACAAAAATTGTCAGTTTTACACTTTCCAAATTCACCGCCACTTTTCACTTTACAAATCCACTATCACATTGCACTTTGCAGTTGAAAATTTGCATACTCGATTTTATTTTAATTGTTAGTTCCGATCGGAATACCGTTCGCGGAACAATTCCGCTGCCGCTCTTGGATTATAACTCACTTACGCGTAAATAACGAACATTTTAGAATATTCCGTGTTCGTTAGGATACGCATCGTTCTATTTAGTAACGCAAGGCAAAGCCAACTGACCGCTCGCTCGAAGATTTTCTTCCAGAAAATCTTTCCCCACTCGGTGGACAAGTTCGGTACAGAAAATGTGTTTGTATTTTTCAACTGAACCTGCCCTTCGTTCACTTGACATTCTTAAAAATTCTTCACGTGCAGAACACTCGAACCGATGACAAGGGACAGTTCTCAGACTTGCATTTACCAGATGCGGACGATTGAATTTGGCTTTTGTCATACACGTTTGGCTGGACGCGCGCTGTTCGAGACCTTGCCATAAAATTGTAAAAAGGAAAAAAATCTGACTCTCTTCAATTACCCTTAGAAAGACTTTAGCGACAATAAACACTGCTTCCTAACAATTCAGCGCTGCAAAAAATATTGTTATGCAATTGAGTTATGAATTTTTTTTGCAAGGGAAAAATTACATTACTCATTACGCGAATACAACTCGGGAATGTGCATCACGTTCAGCAGTAGTTATACGAAACGTAGAAGGTAATCGTTTTCTGCGGTGAATTTTTGGAAGGCTGTGTTCTGTACCGTCAACGTCTTTTTAATAGTAATCGAAGAGAATCAGATATTTCCTTTTTATTTTATGGCAAGATCTCGAACAGCGCGCGCCCGGCATGCTGTGTACGACAAAATCCATATTCAGTCCTTCGCATCTGGTAAGTGCATTTCTGGATGGTGTCTCTTGTCATCGGTTCGAGTGTGCTATACGTGGAGAGTTCCTAAGGGTAACAAGGAAATGAAGGCCGGGTTCAGGTGAAAAATACAAACACATTTTCTGTAACGAACTTGTCCCCCGAGTGGGGAAAGATTTTCTGGAAGAAAATGTGCGAGCAAGCGGTCATTTGGCTTTGCCTTGCGTTACTAAACAGAACGATGCGTATCCTAACGAACACGGAATATTCTAATATGTTCGTTATTTACGCTTAAGTGAGTTATAATCCGATAGCGGCAGTGGAATTGTTCCGCGAACGGTATTCCGATTGGAACTAAGAATCAAATTAAAAACGGGTATGCAAATTTTCAATTGCAAAGTGCAATGTGACAATGGATTTGTAAAATGAAAAGTGGCAGGGAATTTGGAAAGTGTAAATGTGACAACTTTTGTTTTGTGAAAATTTGCCAGTGGGTAAGTGTCAGTGATCATGATGATAAGGAAAGAAGCGTCAGGTGCAGGTCAGTGACTTACTCCAAGCATCAGCTGCTGCGAGCTATGTGTCCTATCTTCGAGTGCCAAAGATCGCCCCATTGACGTCGTCTAGCAGCAGGTGCACTGACCAACGAAGACGTCCAACTCTGATTCTTTTCACATTTTTCATAATTTTACCTATTCTGTAATTTATAAAGTTGTTAGTTATTTCATTGAGTATGTTACATTTGTTCAGTGAACGTAAGTAACGACTAATCGCTTTCTTTACTCTGATGTTTAACCAATTTATTAGTTCGTTTTTGCATGCAACATTTCTTTAATCCTACATGTATGTTCTCGTCACGAGCGCGGCATACGGGCGCGGCAACGCACGAGGCGGTTGCCGCGCAGCTGCCCGCCGTGTATACTCGCGTTCTGATTGGTCGGGGATTTTTGTTAATAACTCAATAAGCACGCCTCGGACAACTTTTTCACAAAGGAAAAAGTTGTTTAAAATCACCTCATGAAAATATGTACCACTAATCCTGGGACACCCTGTATAGTGAACGATATGATAATAATTATGAACATGCTCACGATAAGTACTATCGTTCAAATAGATCGGTCACGGCTAGAACACGGTTCGATGAGGAGACCACGTGGAAAGGATGAGTTCACCAACTTTGCAAGAGCTGATGTGGAATTGAAAAGGTGCTTCAAGGAAGACACCAAGGAGTCAGAGCAGTTCGCTTGACTGGAAACGCAGCAGTCGAATGGTGCATCTTGCGTAGGAAAGTTCGGGAGTTTTCTCGCGTGTGACCGATTTTCGTTATCCATTAACCCGTGTTATACACAGTTAATATGTGTTAAACACAAAAATCATATAATAATTGACGTTCTGAACGTCCGGACGTTTCCCTGCACGGGAAACTCCGACGAAACCTTGTTCTCGAATCATTACAACAATCTGGACGTTTCCCTGCACGGGAGACTCCGACAGAACCTGATTTCCGAGTCATCAACATTAAAACAATCTGGAGTCTCCTTCACAGGAGAATCCAACGGAATCTGGTTTCCGAATCATCAAAGGGAACTGTTTCCCAAAAAACATACCGGTGTCACGCAATTAATTAATCGCTGACGAGCGCTCAATCTCCGTATATACGATATCATCCTTACCACACGCGACACACTCACACATCCAACTTATTTCAATTCACATTTCCAAGGGTTTTTTATGTCTTTAGGCTCTTTCTCTTCACCGATTAATAACAAGGGTTTTTGAGCCTTTGGGTTTTTTTCCCTTGTATAGATTTTAAATAAACAATCATTTCAATTCTCCGTAAACTTGATTTGTTATTTAACAGACTGACTTCTATCCAGATATTCTCTTGAAACGTTTAATAAATAAAGTCCTTTCCGGTTCTTTACAGTGTCTTATCTTTCTCGAGTGTTTTGGGAATTCGAAACCCAAAACCATGAGAAGAACGAGCTCCAACGAACCGATGTCGAGTGGACACCATTCACATTCGAACATTCGACGTGGTAACTTCGGAGCTAAACGAGTCCATTCCTCAAAGGAAAAATTGAAAAAGGATAGGAGCTTTCATGTTGAAAGTTTCGATCATACAATGACTCATGCTATGATAACTGTGATGAATCCAATTTGACCAAAACATGTGAATCACTCTTATTTTGCGCTAAGCTCAGGTTCAAGGGGCACAACTGTGTTTAACCCTTCATCACAAACTATACCATACAGAGCGTAATTCTACTATTGAACGATATTCAATAACGGCCCAAAGTAAAGCGAAAATCAAGAGTGACAAAATTACGTTTAGGACTTTAAAATTACCTATTACAAAAAAAGTTTGGCGATTCTGCCTTTAAATCAGACAATCCAACTTGTTTTACTGTCCTTGGAAAACAAGACTCTAGAATTCGCAATCTTTTGAAATTAGTATTTAAATAAATGTTAAATGTACTGATTGAACTCGAATTTTTCCTTTTATTTAACTATTGCACGTGGAAATAAAAGTCACTTCGAACTATACTAGGGAACAAACTTAATGCACAATCCGTTATTAAAATCAGACAATTAATAAACAAATATTGATTAGACATTATACTAGACGATAGACAAAGCCAACTAGAAGATTCTCGAGTCTGTCTTACAAGGGGAGGCCAACATATGTGCGACGCGGATTTTGAGGAGTCTCACATATGTTGTAGTGTAGATGTAGTACAACAATATGTGTTTCAATGTTGGGGCCAACGCTCAATAGTTTTCGAAATATTAATAAAAATAGGTGTCGATCTATTGAAGAATAAGTACGTTAAGATCCTCTACGGTAATAGACATTAGCGACGCTGGTAACGGGTCGGATTAGTAATCTTACTCCTGACGATTCGAGTCCCGATGAATGTGTTTTTTTTATTTTTGCTTTTTACATTTTATCATGTGACAAGCTAACTTTTTTATTTCGCTGTTAATGCTGCTGGGCAGCCCACTCAAGTAATCTCTCGTTAGTTTAAGCAAGTAACTGTCTATGCGTGGTATTTGTGCCGCATCGTAAATTTTTTTATTACTAACGAAATGGAGCCATTCCGAATGACCCGACGGTATAGTCCTATACACGCCCGGATGCACTTCCGTTCGAATTCTCGTAGCTTCTCCGCGCTAGTGTGATTGATGTTCCATCACACGGGTGCTGCATACGTTATGATCGGCCTTATTAGCAACATATATAAAATAATTTTAGTTTTCGCTGAGAGGGATCTGTTTCGGAAAATTCTACCATTCGCTAGGAAGGCTTTGCGCGCTTTAGCTATAGACATGTCTGCATGAATATTACCCCTCATTAGGTAATCTATGTGATAACCCAGGTATTTGACTGAAGATCTGTGTGGAATCAGAACCGAGTCCGTCGTGCCCGGGACCGTGGCACGTATTCCGAATTTGTTAGCTCCCCTTTTTGCAATTGCGGTAATGTACCGGTTTCCTGAATAAGATGGTTTCACATTTTTTCGGGTTTAGCTTAAGGTTCCACGACATATAATAGCTGTTAATCTTATTTACAATTTCCTCCAACCTTTTTTGAACCGATAGGGTCTTTCTATCTGCGGTGTATACGACGAAATCATCCGCAAATCCAAGAGCTTTTGTATTACCCTCTGTCGAGTTTAAATCAAATAATTTTAAAAGATCGCTTATAAAAATGTTGAACAGTGCTGGCGAATTCACTGTGCCTTGTTGCAGACCTTCTTTAATATGGAAGGATAACGATGATTTGTAATCCCCAGCACACGTTATAAATGACTTGTTACTGATCATATCCAGGATGAGATGAATCAAACCGTTCGGGAAGTGTTTTTTCTCTAGTTTGTATAACAGCCCGTTCTGCCAAACAGAGTCGAACGCATTCTCCAAGTCCAGAAGTGCAGCTCCTACCAATCTGCTGCCGTTTAAGCTATTATTTATATCCGATAGCAGCTTGTGAATTGCGTGGACTGTGGAGTGTCCACGCTTGAATCCAAATTGAAGTTCCGGGATTATTTTGTTAGTCATACAGAAGTCCGTAATGTGAGTGTTTATTATCGCTTGGAATATCTTGCTCAGGTTGGGGGTGAGGCTTATAGGACGATAACTGGATGGATCATTAGGGTCCTTGTTCTTTTTCAGGATAGGCAAAACTCTGGCTTGCTTCCAAATACTAGGAAAGTAGCAATGATTGAGCGCGTTATTAAATAGAATTACCAACTTATGCACAACTGAGCCCGGGAGGTGTTTTAGAGCTATAGTTGGAATACCATCAATACCAGATGATGTTTTATTTGGCATTCATTTGAGAATTTTGCATAATCGGTCAAAGCTTATGAATGGGTGGAAACCGCCCTCAAGACGTACCGGATCGTCCGCCCGATTGGATTCCGAGAATTCAACCAGGGTGGCATTGCGCGACCTGTTCAGCAGATGGTTATCCCGCAACCCCTGCGCTGCCTGATCAACTAACTCTTTAAGCCTGATGCCCTGATTTAAACTCCGGGGTGAGCTTATTCTTTCAAAGTTCGCTCCTATCGCGTTCAAAATTTCGTAAGTACTATTTTGTTCTCTTGCCCTACATTATTATCGGATAACTTGCATCTGTCGATTAGCTCTCGGTCATTTTGGTTAATCTCTAACTTGATCAGTTCAATTTGTTTTTTTGGCCGGAAGATTGCATTAATCTTGGGGAAGAAGGATTCCGTGTGATTATGGTCGATTTTCCGCAAAACTGTCCTCCAGTGCCGTTGCACTGACCTATTGAAACTGTCGTTAAGCTTTTTTTTGATATTGTGTAATAGATCTTTAGCTACCGCGGATAATCCAAATCGGTCGCGTGGATCAAGGTCCGAAAGGTTGTGTACAATTGAAATTAAGGTGCTTTTCGCTTTGGCTAATCTTTTAATTTTTTTGGAGAAATAAGGTTCTACACTATTCCTATTTTTGTCGGTAGGCGTTATCGATTTGATTGTCGTAAGAATAGCTTCCGTGACTGAATCTAAGCCGTTGTTTATTTCCAAGATAGAGAGGTTACGATTGCAAGCTATCCGGGAATTGTTGCATTCGTGCACGTGTCGGGCAAACTTGTCCCAGCGAGTAGCCTTAAAGTTGTATCTATGCTCGATCAGATCCGCATTAACCTTTATAAAGGTGTCTCTGCTAATTTCGAAAGACATTGACAGCGCGTTGTGATCACTGACATAAGGCAAAACAGGAATTTTTCCATCTATTAGATTCAGGAATTGTATCCCTGAATCAGCGAGGCAAATGTCCAGATAGGAGGCCGCCGGTTTAAAAGTGGGTTTTGGCCGGGATAAGAATCATAGTTTTATAGCAAATGCTTCGATTTTCTTCCCACTGGCGTAGATATCTGCCCCGCTGGTTCCCCGCTCGGTCCCCCCATTCAACTCTGCGCGCGTTTAAATCTCCCGCAATGATAAAATAATTATTACCTTTGCCAAGTTCCAAACATGTAAAGAGTTCATTAAGCTCATCAAGGAAAATCTTTCTATTGTCAAAGGCTGCATAAACACTAATTACAAACAAATTCTGACCACTAGCAGTAAGTAGTTTAACTATGGTATATTCTAAAGTTTTATTATTGCTTGAACTGGGAGAGATTACCCGAGATGGATTGAGCCAGTTGCGGACAAGGAATGCGGTGCCTCCGCCACAGGTGGAATTTGGCCTATCCGTTATAAATATCTTATAATTCGCAAAGCTGATTTTATGTCTGGCGTTCAGCTTGGTTTCGGATACGCATATTATATCATGCTCGTATTTGCGACAGAATTCTAACAAATCATTTCTTCTACTATTGGCGCACAACGAGTTCACGTTAATGGCCGCTAATTTAAGTCTGCTCGATTTACAATTGTTCTTATTCATTATCCGGAAGTCGTAGCGCGTTAAGTATTATATTCTATTAATATTATTGGAGTTGTTGTTTACTTGCTGGGCTAGCACCTGCAGCTGTCTTCCGATTATTTCGGCCATATCGTTCTTTAGTTGTTCAATCCAGTCGGAGCTCGTCTTTCCCGCCCATGCGGTGTCATTGTTATTCTCTTCCCACAATGTCCTGTGGTGTACTGGGTACCTGGGTACCTCGGCTCTCCAATTAGGTTGTACTGGGATGCTGACCTTGCACTTCCGATGTTTGTTGGTTTGGTAGCCTGGGCATACGAGCAGTTGTCCCTTACAACCGCTGAGATGGTATCAATTTTCTTCATAACTCTTGTCGTTTTCAAACTGCTTATTGCTTTTTTTTGCGCTGCCGCGAGCTTAAAGTACGGGCAGCTCCGATAATTTGCCGTGTGCTCATTATGCCCACAGTTCGCACATTTCAATTCGTTTTTGGCGGCCATGCTATTTAATGAACAAGTACCCGGCTCATGGGGTAACGCGCATTTTACGCATCGGTAGTTAAGATGACAATTCTTCCCGAGTGTCCAATCCTTTGGCATCGACGGCATTGGTACAATTCTCTTCGTCGAAGTCTTTCCCATCTTACTTTTTGATAAGCAATAAACTTTATTTTAAATAGTTCGCTGAGGTTGCTAGCGCTATCACATTGCACTAAGTGATGCTATGCCTTTGGTTCTTCACGAAATATGAATTTGGAAACATTTAGAATCGATACATTGTTTGGTGCAAGTTCTTCTAGTTCATTTTTTATTTCCTCAGGGGAGAATGAGTCCTTAACTCCTTTCAAAACCAACGACTTTGGCTTAATTGTTTTTGGCGTAAATGAATAATGTGGGATTCCCGCCCACTTGAGCGCTTCTAACAAAATGAAATACGTTTCTTCCTTGTTACAAAAGATAGTGTGATTGTCCTTATTTGTCTCGTTTACTGTACAGTCATCTTTGGTGAAATTATTTGTATTAATGTTACTAAGTCCGACGATAAAATATAAATCGGGGGTGGCTTTTTGTGTTTTCTGCTACCGGTTGGGGCACAGTTTTCTGCTCCAGTCATGCCCGCGTTATCTGTATCGGATAAATTTATTTCCTCTAGGGACTCATATCTGTTACTTAAAACCTCGTCGGCATCAGTAACAGCTACCTGTTTCTTGTTCGGGTTCTTCCGAGTTCTTTATGGTACGGTCCATCTTTCCGTCGGTAATGGAATTGACTGATCGTCGGTAACCTGTTCGCTAATGTCCATGGTTAGGATTTCATTTTGGTTCGCTTCCGGAGGGGTCGCTTTCACCAGTGCCTGGCCTCGAGCGGCCGCTAAGTTTAGTTTGAACCTGATGGGTAGAGGGGCGGGGGGCATCCCAGACTCTTTACGAAGTTGCTTGTAAAGCTTATCTAACTGTAATGAATTTAATTTTGCAGTTTTGGGCTCGCGTAAGGTACTTGAACTCGTTGACGGGGTTCCTTCGTTGGGTTCTCCTGTTTCAACGTAATTTCTTTTATCTCTTCTACCTCCTTCGGAGGCCATTGTGAGTACGCCCGCAAGGGCTGCCTCAGGACGGGAAGGACCCGATAAGGAGTAATTAGGGATTTGCTCCCACACAATGAGGATGACAAACACACGACAACACTATATACAATAAATACATAAGCTACGAAATAGGATTTAAGGAGGAGAGACGTACAATGATGCGGCTAGAACACTCGGGAGCATTCGATACACGTCCTTACTCTCTATCTGCCGGCACGCGACTGCGTCGCTAATGTCTATTACGGTAGAGGATCTTAACTTATTTGTTCTTCAACACATCGACACCTATTTTTATTAATATTTCGAAAACTATTGAGCGTTGGCCCCACCATTGAAACATATATTGTTGTACTACATCTACACTACAACATATGTGAGACTCATCAAAATCCGTGTCGCACATATGTTGGCCTCCCCTTGTTAGTTGTTTTGTACGAACGCCCTCTTTCATCCTGCGTATCATATCTCGATAGATTTTTGTTACATTTTGAACGTATAATCCAACACAATCTTACCTAAGACGCCTAGCCGGTAGTTAATCGTTACTAGAACAATATCCTTCCGTATCAGATAGTCAGGCCCATAGAAAGTGTCATTTCCGGATCCGGCGACGAAGCCACCACCATGGATCCACACCATGACAGCGCATTTTTTTAGAGCAGTGCTTGTTGGCCTGTATACATTGAGGTAAAGACAATCGTCGCTTCCTTCGATTTCATTGGTCATACGGTTAAAGCTGGCGCATACGTCTCGAAATTTCGAAGCGTCCCTCTCCCCTATCCATGGTTCCGGTGACTCTGGATCCTAAATTCAGAGATTAAGGTTTATACCATTAAGGATGTGTAGGCTATACAGGGTGTCCCAAAACTAGTGTAAGATATTGAAATGGTTCCTGACGTAATTTTAAACAACATTTTCCTTATCGTGAAAGTTGTCCAAGGCGTGGATTAACAAAAAACCCCGACCAATCAGAGCGCTCCATTGGCGCGAGCTCCGACTCGGGAGCGTTGTCTCGGATCCGGACACCCGCTTATCAACAATCTATCATCTCCGCATCCATTCCATTTGA